>NC_136014.1:19496247-19796247 GCF_048128805.1 Centroberyx gerrardi
GTTTAGTTTAATTTAGTTTAGTTAGTTTTTTGTGTGTTAAATCCAACAATTTGACATGATTTTGAAATAAATCTTAACTTTTACTTCTCTAATTTATCTATAATTTGTATATTTAATTTGGATTTTATTTATTTATTTTATTAATCAGAGGTTTGAGTACAATGTGACTGGTGGAAGTCAATAGCATGACATTTTAGGCCTCCAGGTCGCTCTTACTTTCTTAATTTACCTCTCTCCCTCTCTCTCTCTCTCTCCCTCTTTCTCTCCCTCCTCCTCAATCTCTCTTGGCCATTATAAACAAGAATTATAATCCCCAGCAGCAGCAGGCTGTGTGTGAATGTGTCCTCTGTGTGTGTGTGTGTGTGTGTGTGTGTGTGTCCTAGCACGTGCTATACAGTATGTGTGTTTATATTTATGTGTGCACACGTGTGTGTATGTATGTGTATGTATGTGTGTGTGTGTGTGTGTGTGGTAGGCGGCTGGTCGTTAGCAGAGGAAATGGATTGTTGCCACCATCGTTCAGAGTTCCCTAATGAGGTGGCTGGGCCCTTGGTTCTCCTCATGTCTCCCTGTTTTATACGTTGCGTCTGGCCAGGTCTCCTTCTCATCTCATGTCCTCAGAACACCCAGGGGCCTCATTACCCTACCGCCATTGTTTATTTGGAGGGCGGAAGAAAAGAGGAGAAGAAAGATGAAAGAAAGGTCTGTGATCGGCCGCTTCCTGTCGCAAACCTCTCACATCAGGCCAGGTTTGGTCTTGCTCACTCGGGACCTGTGTGTGTGTGTGTGTGTGTGTGTGTGTGTGTGTGTGTGTGTGTGTGTGTGTGTGTATGGGTGTGGCACTCATACATGCATTTGTGTGTGTTAATCTGTCTGTGTGTGCATGTATGTCTGTGTGTGTGTGTCTACAGTATGTGTGGTGCCTGTGTGATGTGTATATGTCTGTGTCTGGCTCTTTGTGTGTGTGTGTGTATGTGTGTTTGTGTGTGTGCGTGTGTGTGTGTGTGTGTGTGTGTGTGTGTGTGTCCGACTCCCAGGCTGCGCACATGTGATGGAATTCTCTTGATCAGGACCAGACTGTGTCTCGGTGTCATCTAATCCTTTCCGAGGGTTATTGTTATGCTATTTTCGGGAGGCCCGGCTCCCCTCCTCTGTGAAGTCTTCAGAGTCCACCTTGATGATGACGATGATGTCATGGTTCAAACCAGAGCCCTCGTTAGCGGTAATTAAAAATGAACTGCCTCTGATCACGTTACAGGATTATATTGTTACACGGGAAGCTAGATGACAGCCTGACAGAGAGGAACAGAGGGATAAAGAGGCAAGGAAGGACAGAGAATTAGTGAAAGGAGGGATAACCAAGAGGCTGAGGTGTCTGATAGAAAGAGAGAGAGAAAAGAGGGGGGGATGTCGGTATTGTTTGATCAGCTTTAAAGGAAAAATCCCCCCTAAAACACTTGAACATTGTTAAAAAAAAAAAAAAACAGCTTTTGGCGAGGTAGCTTGCAGTTCTGAGCCCATGCTTGTTGTTTGGCGGTGTATTTTTCTAATTCCCGCAGATAACTGGCCAAACATAGAAGACAAGATGTCACATTGAGATATTTCCAGTGCAGCTACACTGGAGTTTGATCGCAGAAAATGTTTCAGCGATCTAAAACATCAACGGTAACATCAGGTTTTGGAGTCCCTCAGAATCAAAGAGCGAGGGCTTCTATCTAGACTCAACATTTTGCACCGACATTCAGCAATCCATCTTAGAAGAGGCAGAGATACCAATTTCTCCACCGAGAGTAGCATCAATAGACCAGAATGCAATGCAGTAAGGAGCGCCGCTGCACTCATAGACATGCCTCAATGTTCATGAACTCGTTGGCTAGATAGCTGTGTTTATATGCCCATAACCCCACCTTTGATTGGAAGCAACAAGTTCACGACCCTTCTGTGGGGGTTTTTGAAAGGCATTTTTGGAAATGTAATCACTAACTGAAGTAGAAGTCCACACTTCATCACAAAATAACTCCAGGAATGCACTGCACATCACAAATTGCTGATATCTAACAGCGTAAGAGTATCCGAGGGTGACGTTTTCTTTTCATTCATTTTCCAAAGCTTTTACAATGTATTGTCGTTGACGCATACGCTGTGACAAGTTGTGACGCTGGTTTTAAAAGGGACTGTTAGTTTAGAAAGTATAACTCTTGGAGAAGTGTAAATTAATGACATTGTCACATGCAATAGCAGACATACTGCGCAGATTCACCGTTCAAAGTTCACCTCGGAAAAAACAGTAGGACTGATTATAATGATCACCTTTAGTGTGCTGCGGAATAGGGTGATGGAAATGTCTTATGATGTGCTGTTTCACTGTGATGTTTTGATGATGACACAAATCAAGTAAATCAGCATTAGGCACTCCCACTCATTTTGGTCTCTTTGGGTTTAGTCGTGGGCGTGTTTTACCTCTGTAGTTTTTTCCAACTTTTTTTGCGACCGTAGGTGTGTAATGCAAAAACCCACAGGATGCTCATTATCGAAATGTTCACAGGGTTGGAACTGACAATGCCGACCAAAAGCTTCACACATCTCTGGGAACGCAGCAAAGTATGAGTCAACTAGCTGTGATAGAAAGATTAGCACTTCAATAGCCATTCTGCTCACACACCCACATTTAAAACCTTTCAATGAATCATGAGCCATTTCCATAATCAGGGCCATGCTGATTGAAAATAAAGCACCGGAAGTGTTGATTTGGCAGATTCAAGGAGCTGAAACTTTTCAAAACTCAATGCCATAGTAGAGTATTGAAAAGTGTTGATAATAACTTTATTGCTCCGTGTAAGAAGTTCTATCCACTGCACACACACTGTACTCTTTTGTACAACTTTGCAGGGTGCACAAGTTCAAACAATAGAATAACTCTGACTGGCAGGGGGATTGTGTGTGGGTGCAAGTGTGTTTTTGTTCATTATCAAAATGTCCACAGCCTGAGGAATGAAGGAATGAAGTGAGCTGTCCACTTTGACAGGATAACCCCTCCATATGCCCTCCTGCCCTCTACTGAAACCTCTCTGGCAGAGAGGAGCAAAGCTGCATCTCTCTACTGTTGTGTGTTGCTATCCTTCTCCTCCGTCCTCCCTCCTCCCCCTCCTCCCTCCTCCCTCCTCCTCCTCTCTCCTCCCTGTCTTCCTTTGCCACCTCTTTCTGATATTATGTGCATGTTTCCTTTGCTTTGGTGTCGGAATGGTTACTGCTGCGTTTGGCAGGGGTCCTAGTGGATCCCTGGGGCTGTGTGTGTGTGTGTGTGTGTGTGTGTGTAGGTATGTGTGCATGTCCTTATGCACACACTCATTTGTTTTCTCTTCTGCATGTGTACGCTGGACGGTGAATGCATGTACGTGTGTATGTGCAGGTGTGTTTACGTTGCGTGTGTGATTGTGTTTGTGTGTGTATGTGTAGGCACCGTGCGCATGTATCCGCACCCATGGCTGTGAAGTGGCGACTGAGTGCTGAGCAGTAAAACCGTCTTCTGTAAATCAAGCCAAGTGCCTGGTGACTACCGCTGCCTCGGCCCTGATTTACTCCGCCCCCCCCAGGGAAGCACCTCGCTCTCAGCCTCCAGAATCATCAATGAGGGACACGTGAAAACACATATTTGCTTAGGTGCCACAGGAATTCCTTATTAACTCATGTCTTAATCCGAGACCAAAACACTTCTGTCCAAAACTGATCCGAGCCTGAGGGCGACGGCTTCTTCTGAGCCCATCAGGTGTTGAACCATTCCTAGGCGAGAGAGGGAGGAATTTATCCCGGGCCCCGGCTGCAGCTCATCAGTCCCAGTCGGGTCCTGTCGGGTTCGGGCAGAAGTGTCAAGCTCCGACGCGGGGCGGCTGCTGAATATTTCTGTCAGTGTTTCTGGGGTGTTCAGAGCGGCGCGCTGTCCTGCTGGAAGGTTTGAGTATGGAAACATGTTCTCCTTCTCTCACTGTGCTACTTCGCATTGGGAGGAGGATGGAAGCAATTACCAACGCCAGCAGCTGAGAGAGGGCCAAGCCTCTGCACATCAATCAGAATTACTCCTCCGCCACCGTGTGCGAGGGGGGAAAGCGTGTGAAAGAGCGCCTCCCAGTGGTGACATGCTTCATTGCACCCGGCCAGTGAGGACACCATCACACTCCCCATCTCCTCTTAGAGTCTTACATCTGAACAGAGGGCTTCTTTCTTCCCCTAAATTAATTTTCATCACCTAATTGCTATGTTCATTACCAGGGTACAATAATGTCAAGAAACCACTGTCCTGATTTAATTTCCGTGGTTGCATGTGAAATGAGTCGGAAAAAGAGGCAAAGCGCTGCCTCTGCCGCTTGTCATTTGGTTCATGTTGAACTGCAAAGCAGAGGCAATTTAGGTTAATGTGGAACGAGGAGGAGGGGAGAGGTTACAAAAAAAAAAGGGGTAATTTGGTGTGTCAAATTGTTGAGTCATCTTTTGTTCTGAGTCTTTGATTGACAAAGCAGCCAGCCAGCATTAGCGTTAGTGGAGCAGGGAAGTGTCTTGGCATAAATTTGTCTCTCTGTCAGTCTTTCTCAGTCTTACTCCCTCCCTCTCTCTCTCTCTCTCTCTCTCTCTCCCTCTGTTGTGTAGTTCTCTCGTGTTTAGCTAATTACAGTTCTACTAAGCCTGAGTATGTCAACTGTGACATTTTCACTGTTGGCTTAGCAACATTAGCGCGGCACTCCCATTATGTCCACATTAGGGACATCTCACATTAGCCAAACTCTCCTCTGGCTGCACTTAACAGAGGGAGGGGGAATAAAAAAAAAATCAAAGCGTTTTTGACTGCCAAATGCTTTCAAAACTTCGTATCTCCTCTGAATTCTGCATTGGCACTTCATTTAATGTCCCTAAAATTACACTGCCGAAAGGTGAGGGGGAACAATCATCCTTCCCTGATTAGTTCTCTGCTCTTGGAGCGTAGTTACCTAAGCGCCCTCACCTCTCATGCATACTAAACCCATGAAAATCACAACAGCCAAACTTTTCTGCTTTGTGTCTCTAAGGTAGAATGATTTACAATAAAAGTCGAGGATTTTTTTTTGTAGTTTTGGGCATGTCGTCTATAGAGAATTGAGTGAAGCGAGGGTGTGCGCTATCGTATTCAGGTCGTACTTCAAGGCCAAATTGGAGCGAGATGAAAGGGAGAGAGCAGGGACACTCTGTCCTGTGCCAAATGATTGTGAGATATGACTCTTCCCTACAGGTAAACAAATGGGCCTGATTTTACATGGGATAAATGGATTTGAGGGTCTCCATCTATTATCCAGGTGATGACGAGAGACAGCGATCTGCAACAAAATCAAGGCCGCTGCTCCCTGAATTGTGCATTACTTGATTTACCCATTTATTTCATGCTTGTTATGCTGTTGATTGTGCGTTATCATATTGTTTGATTGGGATACAGAGGACCGAAAGCAATGACAAGTAAGCAAGACAAAATGTGTGACAAAATCTTAAGTAAGTAGGGAAGTATATGTTGTTACCTAGGGACTAGCGCTACATATGGGCGGTTGTTCTTTATATATGTGTCTATATGCAGGGAAACAGCTTAACATTCAAATGGCCCTAATTTCATGCTGGCACAGATCAAGAGCAGTGACCTTGGGCCGGCGAAGTGGCAATTTTGTTCAGCGCAAGTGGATTTTTTTCCGCCGCCTGCGCCCATTCAGAATGTCATGGCTCACCATGACATTGCTTGAACCGAAATGGGCAGAGGGGGATTTGTCAATACAAATCGGGTGGTGCAGTGCAGTTTTGGTATCAAAAATTGCGCCTCCGCCTACACAGACCACGTCTTATCTGCAAGCTCTGGTCATGAAATTACCAAAAATCTGTTGCCAACACCCAAGTGCGCTGCTGCTGTGAACATGTGCCAGAGCCTGTGCTTTCGCCTTGACTCACAAAAATAGAGCCCAGCATGATGCCTCAACATCTTCGATGACACAATGCATTCAACAGTTTCAACAGCCGTCACAGATGGTTAGAAATAGTAAATGCTTCAAAATGTACAGCCTCGTGTATTATGGGCACACTAAGAATCACATCACAGATAATCTGCGTATGAAGGAGGAATCAGGGCAGGAATTGCAACTAATCCTCTGGAATTTATGAGTGTAACACTGCCCTCCATAACATTTAAACGGTTTTGTCTATAACACTGGCAGGGTGAGAGAGAGAAAACATACTAAAAATCAGCTGGCGGAGTCACTCAGCAGAGACTCTCAGTAGCAGGATTGTGAAGCTACTGCAACATGGCTGCCACTGAACACTGCATTGGCCCACCAATCAATGGCTCTGGTAGTAATTATCTCCATAGCAAATGCTTCACTTTCAAAATGATTGTGAATCGTTGTTAGTTCAAATATATTTGTAGTAATGAAGAGAAGTGTGGAGAAAAATTGTATAAGATAATGGGAATGAAAATATGAGAACTGGCTATGATTGTAAAAGCATGCCGTCTCTTATACTGTCGTCCTGGTTATGGGCGGATGGAGAAAGCATATTGCAGAATACTTGCCAAGATGCCAAGGTGCATTTCAAATTATTGTGCAGGTTGCCATTATGAGAACAGTACAAAGCAAAACACAGCTCAGTGTAATGAGCTCAGTCTAATTCATTCACTCTTCTATTGTGAGTTCATAGCAACCTTGAAAATAATGTAGCTCCTATTGACATGCTACTCAACATTGTTCACTGAGGAATCATGTCGCATGAAGCAACTGGGCACTTACCTTTTCAATAAGCATGCATTTGCCTCTGAATTGTTCTCCTTTCCATTTGTAGGGGGAAAAATGAGTCTCACCCTTGTGGGTCAAAATTAATGAGCAGAGGTTCAAGAGTCTTCCGTGGATTCTTTATTCAGACGTGTCTGGAGAGAAAAACTTAAGCACACACACTCAAGTGGGCTGCGGGATATTCTCTGACAAAGGGTAGAAATGTCAGTTTCTTTGTAATAATAATAATAATAATAATAATTGATCACATTTATATAGCCCTTTTCTAACTACTCAAAGCGCTTCACATATATATACTTCAGTATGTATACACTTCAGTATGTATAGTTGCTTTGTTCATCCTTTTCTAAGAACTCAATATATGCCTAATGTAATATGCACGCTTCAAACTAGTCAAAACCAGTTCTACAATACACACTAACATAAAGTCTATTCTTACATGATTGTCTCTAACAATGAACACTAGTCTGGGGGCTAAACTTCTAATATCATGTGGAAGTCATACATGCACTCATGACAGCTGCATGACTTCTTCATGTGATCAGGACATGATCACATGAAGATCCTTTACTGAATACTCCACTATGATATTCAGGGCAAAGGACACAGTGTTCTATTTTATTTCCTACACATTCCGCATCTCTTATTGTCTGCTCTTCTGCATCACACAACACAACATAAAGGTAGTTTGAATGACCCTCTTATCCTCTTATTCCATCTCATTCCCCATGTATCTCAGCATATATTGTCCACTGCTTATCTCTAGGAATAACAACTTCTGAAACAAAGGCTTGTCTCAGAGCTAGCTTGAGAGACGATAACATGTGTTCTTCATTTGCCATCAACATGATTCATACCTTTGTTCTTTACCACCTTTGTGAATAATGTCTCCTGGTACTAAACCCTTCCTGTGTTGCGTTGCCATAAGGCTCTGATCACACTCAATGAAATAACAAATTTGTCTTGCCGTTTCCTTAAGGGCAAGTTCGAAAGTACAGGGCCTGTGAGAAGGAGAAAGCGCAAGAGAGAGAGAGAGAGAGAGAGAGAGAGAGAGAGAAGGGCCTATATCGCTGACTCAGATGCCGGGAAACGACCCGCGTCAGCTTGGCAAGGTCTTCTCACTTAGCATACACGCATCTGACATCGAATGGCGCTCTGGGAAATGTCCCTGGTCAGCCTCACTCATTCTCACAAGAGCCAGTGGAGGGGACAATAAATGTGAATCAGCTAGTAAGGAGCTGTTCATTCCCCAGTGACACAATAGGCCTAAAAATAGTGTCACCACAGAGGCTGTTTTTGAGTGATTTGCGGCTATAAGTGATAATGAAGCAAAATAGAGGCCAATAAAATAGAACAACTAACACCAAGTCCAAGAAGTTGGGAGTATTCGAATGATGTAGAGCCAGTGTTTGAGGCGTCGGATCCGCTTTTGAAAACCTCTAAAACTTGTAAAAAGACTTTGGATTCTATTCCAAGTTGTCAGCTGGAAAGCACAACATGGCCTCGCCTAGGACTAAGACTGTGAATGCTAATATTGGCTTGCAGTGGAAAGCTGAGTGATTCAGCTTGTAAATTAAAACACAAGCTCTCTAAGATATGGCAAGATGCTGTTGTTCAGAGCAGGAGGAGCTGGGAAAATATGACAAATGGTTTATACGCATTCAGCTTGTTGATGTGCATTCATGCTGACTTTACGGCATTTACTGAGTTTCGCGATATGCAGCGACGCTTTAATGAATCGATAAACTGATGCAATACGGTCATGAGGGACTGGCTTATGATGCTTAGACTACAAGGAAAATGCGTGCAAACCTGTGGAGGTGTACATATATTATCCTACACTTATCGGTCTCTAACTGCAGCTTAACAGTTGAGGCTCCTCTTAAAGATGCAACAAATGCACACAAGATCAATTTTTAATACCGCTGTGGCTAAAAAACGTAAAGCGCATCTTTAATTGAAATGCGTACGTACGAGAGAGAGAAAGACACAGGGGATAATGTGTTGTGAATAAGGATGAGGTTGAATGAGGACAGGAAATAAGGAGCTTTCGGAGGGGTTTGTCCGTGTGTGCGTTTGTCTGCGCACACACACACACACACATTTTTTTCCAACCTGATTAGCTCTACAAGCAGCAATATCCTGAGGAAGAGAGGGAATGTTTTGTTCCACCCATTAGCAGCTTCACAGACAAGAAGCAAAGCAGGAGATTAAGAACAACCCCACTCTCATTCTGAGAGAATCTTTGATGAGGACTCTTTTCATATACATGTAATTTTGAGGCCATAGATATGGGATATATAAGATATCAGATATCAAATGGAAGATGTCTCTGCGATGCAATTGATCTAACATGAGAATCTGCACGCGCTTATCATCAAACAAGATGAGATACAGAAACAAGATGAGATATGAAACTTTATCGTCCCGCAAATAAAATCTCCCTTTAATTGATTTGTGGTATTGTCCCTGCAGACACTGGGATGGACCCAAACCGCTGAAAATGCATTGTGAAATGTCGAAAAATGAATATGCATGAGTGGGGAAGTCGACTCATTTTTCTCAGCCGCTGAAAAGTTGACTTTTACAGCGTATGAACAGGACCCTGGGGATATCCAATGATTTTGAAGCAACTCCAGGAATATAAAACAATGAATATTATATACATCAAATGGAATACGCTCAGATGATTTGCCTGATTGCATTAGATCTAACCAGGGGGCTACCGATGGACAAGAGGAAGCTTTGAGTAGAACAAAGGAACGCGTCCCTGGTTAGCAATAGACGATGTGCTCTTTTTAGTTCGACCCCAGCTGCGTCTTTCGATTCTCTTTGTATTCCTTCAGATCTGTCTGGCCTCAATCTCTCAGTCTCTCCGCAATTTCTCCTAGCTTGCTGATAATTAATAGATTAATATTTCAGCAGAGCACAGAAGAATGCACACTCATTAGCGGGAGAGTGGTCGCATTATATTCTATTTTCACTATTGTTTATGTGTTGGATGGTGGCGCAGTTTTGGAAAACGCTCTTGAATGTCTTTACTAAACTTTGAGCAGAGTGACTGGTTATTGAATATAATTGCAGGGGGACGGGAGACAGAGTTGATTATCGTCAGCATAAGATAGATATTTTCAGCCTTGTGGTACGATTAAATTCTATTACCGTTTGCGTAATGCGCAACGGGGCATCCATCAATTCCGATCTATGGGTTTGGGGCATAAAAGCATAGCTCAGAGCTCGATCAAGGGCATATATTCTGCTTTTGAATTCCACATGCATGTGAACCTGAAATATTGCACGGACGAACTCATCTCAAGTGGGAGTTGAGCTGCTCTCAGGAGACATAATTAGAGGGAAAATTTTTGATGATGAGAAATGCTTCCAGGCGGATTTTCCGTGCCGGGTATATGAGATTCACTGTACATTACATGGGAATCTAATCCATAGGCACACTAAGCCAGGAATTAGCATGCATGATTAGCGTTTTAAGACAGCTATTAGATGAGAATAATACTGTAATCCACCTAAAATGACTTGCAGTGCTTTGACTGCCCCATAGCCTGCATGAACTACTCCTATAACCAGTAGCGGAGGAATTATACGGATTCTTTTCTCTAGTATAAGTGGAAAAAATCCTGGTGGAATGATACAAGTAAAAATCAAGTACTTTCAAATCTTTATTCATCCTGGGAAGATTGACCGAGCTCACCTGCTTTTTTTTCAGCAACAACCTGCTTCTCACTCACACAGTTATACTTGTTCACATTTGAGAGCTGCCCAGTACAACCAGTCGTCCATTGTTGCTCCACTGAACAGCTCCTCAGGAGTAAATGGGGGTTATTGATGACAGCTGTTAAGAAAAGGGAAGAGTGTTTCTTGTTCACTTTCGTTCTCAGTTAACCAGATGGTCTGGGATTTGAACTGGCCCTATTCCGGTCATAAACCCCCTTCTCTATCCTCTCTAGACTGCTGCTGCCACTATATAGAAGGATTTAATACTAAATGTACGGATTCAAAAGTATCAAAAGTCAAAGTTCATATTCAATATGAAATGCTCATATCTCAGGGCGAGGAAGCGGTCCATCTTCATTCCATTAACCTCTATAGATTAAGCTTAAATCGTTGGTAGTCCATTTACACTGACTCTGATTGCCTCTAAAACTCAAAAAAAGCATCATTTTTATGAACTGATCACATTTTGTATGCAAAAACGTCTTTCTTCTTCTCTCTTTAAATGTCACCGCAGTTTCAGTTGCTGTACTTTTTATCATTACTAAAAGGTTTCGTTCATTTTTAAAAGAAATGTGACTGTCCATAGCATTTTCTTTTAGCCATGTCAGGCAATGCAAATTCAACGATGTTACAGGATTGACCTTGAGAACTTTTAACTCAAAACAACTGAAAAAAAAATATATATCATGGGATTTTTTAGGAAAATACCAACTTTTGCAGAATAACAATCTAAAAATCAATTCTCAGTGCAATTTTAATCTCTTCTCAAACACCATGTACAGCCTCACAACTCTCACTAACTCTCCCATTAACTCATACCAACCCCCCCAATATTCTCCCTATTCTTCCAATCCCTTCAAGAGGAGCGCCAAGTCCTGCAGCCTGTCTCTTTAAGAATTCATCCCCTGGCCTCCATGTTCCTTGAGCCTCTCTGAGCTCGTCTTGTAGAGGCCCTGCTCTTGCATCAGTATTCACACATAGAGCTTGCTCTCCCTCTTGCTGTATGATTGTGTTCCTGTGCAGGGAATAAGATCTGATGCGGCTGTCTGCAGGTGGACCAGCGGTTCCCCAGAGTCCGGCCACCAGAGCACGGCTTAGCCCTGACTCCTCCTAACATCGCATGGTGGAGGGAGGAGAGGAGTAGGTGGTGTGCGATTTTCTGTGTATGTGTGTGTGTGTGTGTGTGTGTGTGAGAGAGAGAGAGAGAGAGAGGGAGAGACAGATGGACAGACAAAGAGAGACACACAGATCAATACAATAAATAAAAACACAAATGCGCACACACTCGACCAGGCAAACACACAAGCAGAAACATTTGGATTCAGTCATCCATAAACACACAGACACACAAACACTCACAGACGTGCCGCCATAAAAATCATCACATTACACATAATTTAATTAGGAATTTCTTCTCATATCCCTCAGAGACTCTTGTGCAGTAAATGCATGTTTGTCACTAGGTGGGTCAGAGTGTAGCAGCAGATCAGAGAAGGTAGGTAGGGGGTTCAAGGGTGTCTTGCTCAAAGACACATCAATAAGGGTAGATACAGTGTGGCATATGGCAATGTGCTGTAAAAAATAAAAGATATATTGACCAGACCATTGCAATCCATAAGTCATGGAGTATAATTGCCCATAAAGGCTCTATAGTGTCAACCCATAGAGAAGAGCAGCCTCCTATTGTTGGCTTATTTTCTACCCGCTGATGATTCTGTCACACTTTAGCAAGCAACTAATAATAAATTACACTGGGAAAAAAAAGCCACCAAGGCAGTGGCCATCCATATTTGCAGGCCCCAGAGTGTTGCAAACATGCCAAAATGCTGTGAAATTAACTTGCTTTCCACCTTTAATTACCAGAGCACCGAGGCACTACCTTTAGAGAAAAGGATGAGGGTGCCATTGTGGGAAAATGTGTGTGTGTGTGTGTGTGTGTGTGAAAAAGAAAGAGGAAGGAGAGAGCGAGATGAATGTGCTCTATACCACACTGTGTTTAATTACATCCTCAAGAATAGAATATGAAGGCATCAATTATGTCCACTCACCTACCAAATGTTCTGCATTAGGTAAACGGGAGAATACGGTTTACTCTTGACAAATGCGCTCCAGAGAGCATGAATAATTGCGAAGGGCATAACCTCTGTCTTACAGAGATTAATATTTATGAAGACAATTTTGTCTTTTAATTCTCTCAGAGAGCTCTGCAATACCCTAGGTTTATAGGTGTTTATTGGAAAGAATCAAACCTCTATGGAAGGATATGACGGTGTAATCCAAATGTTTTGGTTTTCAGTCTTTATTTCCTACTTAAAGCGGGCCTGTCCCCGGCCTTTGCTTGGCTGAATGCCCAAAGCCATGGATCTGAGCTACCATCACATTGCATTATGTGAGAAGAGAACCTCTCTCTCTCTCTCTCCCTCTCTCTCTCTCACACCCGAACACACACATATACATAACGCACTGTTGAATACTTCTTGTGTTTTGTCCTTACTCAACCTCAGCAGCATCACATCATTTTAGCTTTCTGTCTCTCCATCTCTGTCTCTCTCTCTCTCTCTCTCTCTCTCTCTATCTTAACTTTCTGGTATGGAAGTGAATAACTTTTACCCATAGTTCTCGAAACTCATGCACTATGTATGGCATCGATCAGAGAACAAACACAGCACTTCCCTGCCTCCTCTTGGTTACCCCTAGAGACATTGTTTATCTTGTTTATATGTTGGGCCGGTTGCCTGGTCTTGGTGAAACTGCTTGTTGTTTGTTGCCTCCCTTGGCAAAATCATGGACTGTGAAGCACTGAATCTAGGCACGGGCAAATCTCACTCCTCACTACTGTATTTCACTCTCTCAAACTGCCAATCAACACTCATCCTGACAGAAAAAAAACACAAAGTAAGAAGGTGAAAGAAGAAAGGGAGGGCAGCTGTGGGTAATGCCCTTCAGTAAAAGTACAGTAAGGTGAGATCAAGATTGAGAGACAATACAAGTTTTGTTTTTCTCTTCTGTCACGCTGGCAGAAGGAACAGGTTGTTACACTCGTTTCCACATCGTGTCTATCTGCCGTCATCCCTCAGGTCAGCGGTAAAACATACACCTATACACACACACACACACACACACACACTCACAAAAACACAGAGAGGCAATGACGTCTCTCACACTCACAGTTCTCTACCTCCCTCTCTCTGTGTCTCTCCCTCTCTCTCTCTTTCTCTCTCTCTCTCCCTCTCCAAGAGTCAAGAGTTCAGATTTCACAGCCATATAACTCCCAAACTGGACCAAATGAAAGCAGATCATTGGGACTACTGTCTGTAATGGCAACAGTTTCCTAACCCTGGCACCGCAATTAATTTCATAGACATATTTATTACAAACTCCAACATGTAGCATGTTTTAAACAAATTAAAACTGCCTTCCCCCGTTAACAGACTTCAATTTTAACACCTGCGTAAACACTTCCCTCAGAGGTAGTGGCTCTTTGTGTGTGTGTGTGTGTGTGTGTGTGTGTGTGTGTGTGTGTGTGTGTGTGTGTGTGGGTGTTTTTTTGCCATTGTTGTGGTCCATTCATCTCCCAGAGGGCAAGGTCTATGCGATTCACCACTAACATAATTTTGAGTGATCATCTGGTTCTCTCCACTTTTACGATGGCAGTGAAAGCCACTATTTCAGACTATTTCAATTCATCTCCCATAAATGCTCAATTGAAAGCATATCCAGTTATTTAGAGGACCTACACTGAAATATTATTAAATATTTGGGATGTGTCCCTGAGAGAGAGTTGAGTTTGAAGCCCCTTTTGCACAATCCACATTTTAATTGGCTCAAAGCTTAAAAATCCTTATCTAAGTCTCTTTATCTATCTATCTCTTTTTCTAAAATTCAAATCAATAAGGGATAATGGCTTTTACCTCATCAGTGATAGTGTGTATCAGTAAATGTCCCTAATATACATTCAGTGTAAATGCTTGGCACGTGTATTATCACTGTTACGCTCGGTATGGTCTTTCTGGAATGACGTCTCTATAAAGAAAGAAATTTGTTTGGAAATGAAGGTGATCAGTTGGAAAAGTGATGCTAGCAGTGATTAGAATTCACTTTGCCTTCTTAGGAATAATTATGTTGATTGCATGTCAGTAAAATGCTCCCCACATTAGTGCCAGACTCATATATTTGCAGCCTGCCTTTGATTGTGTTTCTTTTATGTTCATGAGTGTTTCCCCCAGAATTTTATTGTTGGCATAGTAGAAAAGCCTCTGAAGCAGCATTTAGACCATGGGACAGTAAAACTCTCCATTCAAACCCAGACTAATACATTTTGATAGGGGAAACTCTGGTTCATCATGTATATATGAGGAGTTTCATTACAAAATGAGATATCCACCACTTGACACCCTACTTCCCAATTGATAGCACAAAAATGTAAACAAATCAAGTAGGCAATGCAATTCCTTGGTTGACAAAATAATAACTCTTTTACAAATGTGATTTTCTGTATTTTAGACATATTGAATGCTGCATTTCAGGTAATTATGTTTTTTTTTCTCCTTAAATGGATAACAGCATTTTGGAAATGAGATCATATCGTTCGACAAAAAACAGCCCACGCTACACATAAATACAGATGTTAGCACTTTACGACAGAGGGAATCAGTCTAAAGGATCCAGACTATAACAAGCATTGCTAAAGACTGCGTGGGCCGTGTTAAATGCTTACTTATATACAGCTCTTCTAGTCTTCCTGTCTTAAATGTCTTAAATCGCAGGCGTCTCAGTAGCAGCTGGAAGTCGCTTCTATTCAAATGCCACGGCTCCCCCGAGCACACATGGCAGATTGTTAATTACGACAAGTCTGGGGGAAAATTACTTTATCGATTTGCATCAGGCCTTCCACTCCGAGAGAGAATGCAGAGAAGGAGAGGCCGAATTTGAGCGCGAAACCTTTTCTGTCCGAGCTGCCGCAGCTTGTGTTTTATGTCACCTGCGACGAACTCACTTTGCCTCCCATAACTTCTTTATCAGTTATGCATCAGTGGTACTTAGCTGTTGTGGAACGGGCGGCTGAGGGGAAGTCGCCCAGCTTAGGTGCACCGCATGCCTCCGTATCTCTGACGCTGTTTGATATGGCTCCGCCGGCTGTTTGGCTACAACACCGCTGGGAGAGCTACAGAAGTTCAGAGAGGGAACAGAGGGTTGTGCAAGAGGGGTTGAGTGGTGAAATAGAGCGGAGTGAAAGAGGAAAAGATTGAATAGAGAGAGAGAGAGATAGGGGTGGGGGGGGGGGGAGAAAGAAAGAGAGTTCAGGGACCCTGGGGAGAGAGAGAGGCAGAGAGAGAGAAAATCTGAGGCGCCGAGGCCAGGGTGAGATAGACAGAGCCACTCTGGGCAATGGAGACATCAGGACTGACAGAACTGGCTGCGGTCCAGGTGGGAGAAGGCAGGCTGTAAGGGGAATTAACTGAACGACCAGGGGCACGGCTTCAACAGCCACGTCTGGAGGACTGACAACTGTAGATGAGCCAAGAGACACTGAGGAAATATGTCAGGCAATCAGCTAAACCTGACAAGCACAGCTAAAAATCTATCGACTCTGAAGGAGCTGACTGGTTGATATTTTTCTCCAGGAATGTTTAGAGAGGCGGGGGTGGTGTGGTCATTCCAATATTGTTTTTGTTTATGTTTAAAATGCTACGATGAATTTAAATCTCACCAATCAACTTGCAAATCTGCATAAAACTTATCAACCTCCAACTTTTTACAGCTTCACCTTACTGCCAACACACACGCTCATACACACAGATTAAAACACTCACACACACATATTTATTTGTGTACTCTTTTATATATAGCGCATGAGAAGTTTTGTTCCAGATGAAGGTATACACTATCTAGTACTGCCTACTACTATTAGGTTAGGAGTAGGGCTGAACGATTTTGAAAAAATATTGCAATTGCGATATGATTTGCGATATTAGAGGGAATGATAATTTTTACATCATTATTCTCATTTTCATTGAAAAACACGTGATTTTTGCGGGGATCTGTACCAAACAAAGATGTTTTCTTAAGTCTGTAGAATATGATGTGTAGGCCAGGACATCTCTGCAGCACAACAATATTTAATTTAAAATGGTATTTTGACACACATTTCGCCTTTAACAAATATTGTGCCTCCTGCGATTTGAAAATTGCAGTAGGCCATATTGCGATTTCGATAAAATTTCGATTAATTGTTCAACCCTAATTAGGAGACATCTTAGTATGACCTTTGCTTACAAAATAGTTATTTTGTTTTTCCTGGATAGAATTATGTGTGCTTCTGAAACATTGACTGATGAAATATAGGTCACAAAATGCTTTCATACCATCAACATTATCTTCTCCCCTTGTTAAAATTCCAGCGTACGACCCCTCCGCATCATGAATGTTGATGAGCGTTGATTAAACACGCTCCGTGCAAAAAAAAAAAAAAAAAAAACACCTGTGACATCCACTGATATTTACTGGATGTTTATCTACTTCAAAGCAATCTCATTATCTCATTATCTCATTATCTCTGCATTCTGGTGAACCCTCATTTGCTGCATTGTGCTAAATGAGTCTTATTAGCACCCGCCTCTGTCCTTGAGAAGAGAGAGAGAGAAAGAAATAGGTTGAGTGGAAGGGATAATCTCCACTGCATCCTGTCTTCAAGTGGCAATTTGTTCAGACTTAATAAGGATGTCTCCTCGTAGGGCATGACAAGGCGTTCTATTCAAAATAAGCACATTACGAGTGGATTTTCACGCAATCAGAACGTGATAGATTATGTTATCATAAATACAATAAGTTGTCAAGTTTGAATACTTCCTGGGGTAGCTGCTGTATAGCTAGTCACAATCTCATAACACAGTCGTAATGTATTTTTATGGGGAGAGGGCAGTCAGTTTTCCATAGCATTTTTAATTTATTGAAAGCTGAAAAGGGATATTGAGCAAAAGAGACGCAGGTCCTGCTGGGATTTGATCCTAGGCCAAACACGGTGCATATATATATGATACACACAGTCTATAATGGATTCATATCAGATACTTCGAGTGAATTCTCATTGAATATTGTTCTCCGGTGTTTTATTTTCATAAAAACAAACCCTTAAGTCAATAAGGGGATGCATGGAATACTTTTTCTAACAAGACGTACCTCTTCACATCCACTGCAAGTTTTACAAAAAAAACAACCTTCAAGGATTCACTGTAAATGAAGCACAGGCCAGTGGTTTCGAATCAAGATTATTTATTGTGTTGCCTCCTTATGCCAGGCACAGAACATCTACGCCAGCGCACCGGCAGCTGCTAACAAACAAGGCTTCTGCTCCGCTCTGCCTCCCTATTCTCTGCCACTAATGTTGTTAACTGTGATTCAAGACACTTTGTTACCATTGACTTTGGAGTAATGACGCATGGTTACTTAGTTGCACAGATCAGGCCAAGGATTCCTATCTCTATAAGCCTGCTGTGCTGCTCTCACTTCTCTAACAAGCAATTATTTTCTCTAACCAATAATCCACCAAACTAGTAAGAGCCAATGTAATTAAGTATTGATCACAGGGGGCGGGGAGGTCAAGTATTCAGTAACCAAGTGTGGCAGACATTTCTCATAAGGTAAGTTTAATGAAATACCTCAATTTTTCCCTTGACTCAATAATAAAACATGAGAATCGCTGGCTCAATTGGAGTTCATAATCTTGTGTCTATTTGATGAGTCATAAGTTCAAAGGACGATCCACTCAGTGTATCCAAGGCTAATATAAATGCTTGATAATGAATCTTTCATTCTTGCTAAATCAAATTCATTCCCTCGAAATTGTGCAGGTATGAATGTCTGTGGACTAATCCTCTCTGAGAACACACACTATTACATCTTGACCACAGGGGAGATTAGAAACTTCTGAGGTGGAACCAAATAAAAAAAAAAAACTTCTCTTGGGTGTGGGTGTGTGTGTGTGTGTGTGTGTGTGTGTCCTGTTTTTATAAAGGTTTTATTTGCTGTGAGTGTGGCCTTTACAACATCTTCATAGTTGGGGAGGGTTTTACTGCTGATTGGACCGAGGTTCGGGGCTCTTGTTTTTTGTCGCCTTATAGCTTTACACCCCTCTAATTCGGTGTGTACATGCCGATACAACAGATAAACTAAAAGAGTACCCTTACAACCCCCTTAATATGACCTCACATAAATGTTTTCATGGGACACATGGGACTGTGTTGCCCGCTCAAAGGAGAAAATGACAAGGAAGTCTGACTTTTTTTGGAGCATACGAGTAGTTTCAGTCTACTTTGATGGGTGAATGTGAACTGCTGCAGCAAAACAGTACAAAGACACAAGGAGATTCCACATCCCAACATGCTCTTTGACTTGAGGCCTTGTAGGCTATTCACTATTGTAAAAGTTCACCTTTTTATTTGGTTTCTGCACTGCTGAAAGGTTGATCTATCCCTAAAAGGAATCATTTGGAAAATCCTGAATTACAAATACAGGATTGCTGCAGGATGAACTAACTTCTACAATAGATGCCGTTTGATCCAAGCAACCATAGTCGTCCCATGTGAAAACAAGATGCCATTTAGGATGTAATTAATACATGTAGAGCATAATCCTGACATTTTCCATGGTTCAGTTTCATTTTAATGATTCTTAACCTTTTAGTGCAAACTTCTGCAAAACTTTCAAAGAGCACCAAAATAGTTTTTGCTCGATAATGTGAGACAAAGTCCTGTATTCGATGATCGTACAAGAGTGAGAAAATACAATGATGCATTCTAAATTAAATCATTAAATAATAAAAGATTTTAAGTAACGTAATAGCACAAAGAGTCACAGACATTACTTATTTGGTCCTGTGAAAGTCCTTACAGTACTGCTGGCTCTAAGCAAAACAACAGAAACACAAGAACACAATGTCCCAGATTTTTGAAAATAACAATTCACTGCTAACTTGAAAATGTGTTGAAGCAGTTTAGTTTTTAATTTTTATTTATGTGAAGTGTAACACCCATTTTCACATGGTTTCCTACCCTTTCAGTTATTACTAAATAAGCCCAATTACTGTGAAAGGGAAACTATAAATATTGTCTCATTGGTTCTGCACAGTACTGAATAGTGCCATACTATGCCTTACCATTTGAAATATCCCCTTTTTTCTGTGGATTTTAATATTTTATGTTTGCAAAGCATTCTCATCAATATTCTTGAATGGTAATTATACAGCAAGATAGAAAGTAAGATAGAAATGACCATTGGTTCAGTGGTTGAGGTTTAGCAAAATGACCCCTTACCATTGCCAAAGGCTTTATTTGGCTTGACATTCCTGTGAAATGGTACATATTTAACTTTCTGATCCTTGTGTACAGTCGTGAGAATTCAATGATAACCATTTTAGCTATACCAAAGGGGATTACCATGATAAACCACAAAATCCCCTATCTATTCACTCAAGTTCTGAAAGTACAAGAAGAGACTGCAGAGGCAATGAGCCCGTAGAAAATCATAATGTACTTGCTTTCAATAACTTGGACCTGCTCTTTTGGATGTAGACAAACACAACAGCAACAAGAATGAAACTGACACAGCAGGGAAGACCGCAGCAATGTCTTGCATGACTGGGGTGTGTGAATGGGTGAGTGCGTGTTCCTGCATTTACATACTGAACATGTTTATGTGTGTGTGCCTCCGCTGGTTTCTGTGTATAGGAGTACTTGCATGACTGTGCATGTGTGTGTGTGTATATATGTGTGTGTGCCTGTGTTTGTGTGTATATGTAGATAGAGTATTAGAAGACAGACTGCTCCCCTGCTGTTCCCCACAGAGACTGTGATTAGCTAATCTCCCCATGACAGAGACCTCAGCCAGCATCTGTGCTGCTGCTCCACGACCTTATTGATGAGCCGCCATGAGCTATGAGAAGTGTGCCTGGTGGCGCAGCACGCCTCTTGTAGGGGAATCATGGACAGGACAGGAGCCCTGCAAGGGATTCTGGGTCCCCCGTGACCAGAGCGTGAAACAAACCTTTTTTGTCAAGCAGACACCGTGGCAAGTGGATTTAGAAGTATTTAGAATAGGATTCACCTGGAAAATTTATAATTGAGCAAAAAAGCCTGATTATATTTAGGTTGGATGTCCGCCAAAGTCGACCGGTAGAGTTGATAAACTCATACTTGATTTACTTTGAAGACACAGTCAAAATATATCAGCATTTGGGTTTTGGCTTGTGTTGATTTAAAGGCGTACATAGGCTGTAGCATTTGTGAACATAAGGCCTTAGCACCGTATGTAAGCCCTATTAATCCTTTTTGAGGCCCCCGATGGTTAAATTAATACTACACAGCTGTATCTCTTTACCCTGCATCTCCAAACAATTCCTCTTAAAGACCCCATGAAACAGCATCTTTACTTCCTTGATTTGATGTATTTCCTGTTGAAACAGGATGTTGGGGTGGGAAACAATGCAGTGAGGGATCATTCAAAAGTCTAAACTAATTGAATATCAGTCAGGGAGAGAAAGGCAGAGGGACGGAATTTTTCAAAAATCTGTGATGATTTTATTGGTTGGAATTTATATTAACGCCTACTAGTGCAGCATGAGGTCACCATTAAAGATACTCTGCTTTCCAGTTAGTAAAAGTAATGGGAGTTAATTTCCTGGGGAGCAAGGTTGCAGCAACAGAGCAGCAAATGCTCCATCTTCACCTTCACCCTCATATATGTGTTCCTGGCTCAGAGGAGCGGCACACCCAACAAACACATAATAAATATACATACACATAATAAAAAATGGCTGTCTCTGTCAGCACATACTGTCACACAAATACAATGTTGTGACACATTGTCAAGTACATTGTATTTCTTCTTAAAGATGCAAATACATTCAATAGTACTGTTGATGGTGCATGAAGCGATGCTGGGTCTTGGTCAGGAGAGTACTGTATATCTAGTGCGTCCATTGAGGTAATTCTGAAGGGACTATAGCATTTCCTCCAGGACCCACTTCACTTCAATTCATCCTACGCTCTTTATCTGGGCCGTGGAGATCTCTTCCCACAGCGCAGCCCCTCCTCTCATCTTATCTGCAAAGCACTGTCTTCACGGAAGCACCGCTGTTGATATCAGGCTATTGCATCACTCTTTTCTCCTGCCTGTATGGAGACAGGTGGAGAAAAGAAAGCAGTACAAAGTGACCAGGAATAAATCATCTGGGTTTTGTGTGTGTGTGTGTGTGTGTGTGTGTGTGTGTGTGTGTGAGTGAGTGTGTGTGTGTGTGTGTAGTACAGTAAACATTATTGTAAGTAATATAATTTAGACTCTAGTGTAAGTATTCACTTTATTTCCTTGCCGAGTTTTAAAACAATGGCATTGTACACTAACATCTTTTTTAAATTGGAGCCAGCATGATTTCACTGATTCATTCTAAGTTTTCAAGACTAATTTTACTTTATATCAGAGTTGGGGCGACTGTGATAAGGGGTCCAAAGGATCTGGGAAGCTGTGATTAGCCTTTTTGTCAAGCAGAGTGAGAAATTTGGCAACCATGGGCAAATTGCTGATCAATTTTGCTAGGAGGTTTGTTTGCCTACCAGCCACATTAACAAGTAAACACCCTTTGCTATAAAAAACATTAACTTCACTGGTAAAATAGTGAAAGTGGCTGGTAAGAGCGATTCCCCTACAGTGAATAAAAACATTCCCTGCACTGCTGTCACGACCAGGCAGCTTCAGAGCAAATGAAAGGTTTGGGAATATGTCAAAGGCTTAGTCCAAACAAGCTATTACAAAGGGAGAGGGTGTTAGTGCAAAAAGAGTGGGGATGAAAGGGCGTACCAACCCTCTTGTTAACACAAATAAGGAGATACATACCCCTTCATTTTAAGGAAGATTTAAGGGAAAACAATCTCTTTACCTTCCCACCATCCCTTTTCTTAAATTTGAACAAATCAACCGCTGCCTTCTTGAAGTGGTTTTGTGTACGTATTCATTATGCCCATTCCAATCCCGAATGAAGATAATGTCGCTGGGCCTTTGTAGAGTTAATTCAACTCCTCAAATTTAAGGCTATTGAATATCTTCCAGAACAGCACTGTAGTTTGCCAAATGAAATTTGCTAATATCTTTTCATGCTGTATTCAAATTTCTCAAGGGCAATGAATTCATTATAAGTTGTGGAGATTTCTCAACTGATTGCCTTGTATTGCAGCTGGCAGACTGAATGTTATGACAAAGAATAAATAAGCATCCCATTTAAGAGTCTTCTAAGCATATTTGCCACATTCATTATCATTTCATGTGCTTTACCTTGAAGTAGTTTATGCAAGATATGTGCAGACACAAAAATGCAGACACGAGCCCACTGTACACAAACAGAGCCACCATGTTGATGCTTGTTTTCCCAAAGGAAAATGCAGCAGACCACAGTGACACTAAGCCTGGTCGACTTTGAGAACAAATGGCAGGAGGAGAGTGTATACGCGCAGCCAAGGTCCTTTCTGCCCCCGTGGCTGCTCACTGATCGCGGATGATAAATGGCTGTACATGGCCAAATCCTCATTTGGCTCTCACAGCATCAGGTGATAAAACCACAGCCCTTGTCAGGGATGGAGTCTGCTCTGCACTGCAAGGACAAGGCCTCACACCCACTGAGACACTATAGCAGAATGGACTTAATATTCACTGCAGGCAGCACATTAGGGAGCTAGCGTAGGAGTGGAAATGCAGGAGATCTGTCAAGACAGGACTCTGTAACAGAGTTTAGAAAGAACTATGGACTGTGATCATTGCCCCTAAACTCTGGAGCTAAAATACTCTATGCTTTAAGTCTATAGTGTGCTAATAAATTTAGCTAAAAACAATATTTATTAATAGTATATTTAGCTTGGATAAGGTCATGCTGCACCTGCTTATCAGGGAGACAAATTAGCTTGCACTGATGGTGACTGGGGGCAGAGTAGTTCAAATAGCTCATTTTACAAGCTGATACTGCCACATTGTTCATGACTAGTGATGGATATTAAATATGGACACAGTTGAGTTATTTACAATGCAGCCACTGAGGCGGTAAGGGCGAGGCCGCTTGGCGACCACAGCATACTTTTGGAAAATGTTTAGACAGCCGATTAATTATCTTAGTGGGCCTTAGCAGGCTAATCACTTATCAAACAGCCTTGCATAATGCTAATCCATTCCAGCGAAGTGAAAAGAAAAATCTTTTAATTAAAGGAAGCAAGCAAACAAAGTAAAAGCCACGGCTAATTATATTCAATCAGTTTGCAATCATAACGTTGCATGTCTCAATTACAGGATTTCAATGCCCTCCTCGCTGTAATCACACGCGGCGTGTTTGGATTCGAGCAGCCAGCCTACCCTGTTTAAAAATGCCCACCCGGCTTCCTATTATATCATGCTGCCTTTGGGATAATTGATTTTGTTTGATTTAATAGAAGATAGTGGACAGAAAGTCTCAAAGGAAATAGAACTGTCATCCGCCTTCCATTCTAATATAACACATTGTACCCTCACCTCAATCTCCTGATCTCCAAAACTAATGAAGTTGTATTTGCATACAGACCGACACCACATGGAGACACACATCACACATGCGGGTTGTTCTTACACAGAGAAAACGCCGGACAATGATTATTCTTTCTTCAAAAAAAAAACTATCTTTCTTCATGAAGAGCTGTTAAAAATGCACTTTCTTTTTCTACGATGATGACGAGGAGACAGATCTTACATCTAAAAATCTGTTTTCAGCTTTCAGATACTTGTCTGATCTAATAAATGCAAGAGCGATTACTGTGTAAACTCATACTTAAAGATAACACAAGTAATATATACTGCAGCATTCACCCCTCAAATGATTTGGACGACTATACAGCTCGCTCAAGAAATTTCAAGCTGGAACTGATATGATTACTGAAGCCTTCAAATGTCAGTTAGATTTACATAGAAATAGAAAAGCATATTCTACTCTATACTGACTAAGCGAGTGGTGTGCATCAGCAGTTTACAGTGAAATAATGCATTTCCCCTCAATTATCTATGGGAAAATAAGAACATACATTACTAAAAGGTAAAAAGGGCAGGATCTGAAACTCCAGTCACTTCCTGTATCACTAAATTATTGGCCTTTAATGTCAAGAGAGGGAGTTTTAGTATCCAGGGTCACACTGCAACTTAAATCCCTCCTCACCTTTAAGTATGTAACATGCCACTTGCCATGTTCATGTTAAGTGCAGACTTTCCTTGAAACTGAATTATATATTTTGTGTGAAGGTGATGATTTTCAGCTGAAGCGCTGCCCTCTTGAATAGCATGGTAACCTTTATAAATGCTACAGTGCTTTTATACATACGCTGCTCTTCAATTCTGGCTATTTGGCAAATGCATTTCAGACTCAAAGTTTTCAAGGTTAGGTCAGAGTGAATGCAACACTGGCACTTCAGAAACAGAATCCAGTGATGTGGTGGGTGAGAAATTCTCTACATATGGTGTTGCTCATTCTGTATCGGGGTTCGAAGAAAAGAATGCACTGTCCTGGTTATCCTTTCAAGCCCAAGGTTTTCTTGCAATTATTCAATCACAAGTTATGGAGATGCTAACGTTACATGCCAATATTATCAATGCTCTCATTTATTTCCAATTATCCCATTGCCCTATGCCCAATATTGGCCATCTGGTATGGTGGAGGGTGGAGGTACAAATCAATCCTAACTGCATACTAAGGAGGTAATTGTGAGTGATGTTTAATAGGCAGTCTGCTGAGGCTTTCATCAGGTGAAATTTCCATAACTCATTATCCTACAGTTTTAATAACTGTAATCATATTAATCCACAGAGTAGAGAGGCGTAAATCAGGGGTATCTTGATATTTAGAGGATATAAGACCTCTGTAACAGTTGTTTATTATCTTCTGATGGATGGTTTTGTGTTGGGTTGTCATTTGTTTTCTCTTCTGAACTGTGGGAAAAAGTGGGAGGGAGAGAACCACGTCAGTTTAGAGAATTATGTTTACACTAGTTATGATCAAGAAATCATTGGATAGAAAGATGAAAACAAGGAGAAATACTGCATGAGTATGCATGTAATGAATGGTGATGAATGGATGGCTGTGTGTGCGTGTTCACATGTTGTGTTTTGAATACATGCAAAGTAAGTATAATGAGTGCTTTAAGCTTGGATCTTTCTAATGCGTGGAGCAGAGATGCTCACAAGTTACTTAATGCAAGTCCAAGTCAATTCTCAAGTCTTTGGTCAAAAGTCTGCGTCAAGTCTCAGGCGGTCTGCTTAAACCAAAACATAGTTATTTCTAAGAAATTTACCGCCAGCTGATTACATTATGACTTATTTAAGTCTTCGAATACCAAGCACTGGTAAAATAAAATCGAACCACAAGTGTACATAATCACTGAATACTTTATACTGCCTTGCAATAGGAAGAAAAAAATAACACAGACATTGAAAGCTCAGCCTTTTAAAGTTAAAAACTGTAATCGGCCTTGAAACATGAACATCTTATG
Source organism: Centroberyx gerrardi (assembly GCF_048128805.1). Classification (NCBI taxonomy): domain Eukaryota; kingdom Metazoa; phylum Chordata; class Actinopteri; order Beryciformes; family Berycidae; genus Centroberyx; species Centroberyx gerrardi. Next base: position 19,522,310 of record NC_136014.1, read on the forward strand.
AATATGTCAGAGATCAGAGAGAGGGAGAGGAACCTACAAATTTGTTTTTTAGTTGTACATCAGTTTTTCCATTCAACCCTCCTACATTCCCCTTCTCTGGACTAACTCTTACTCATATGGCTCTCAATCAGTAATGACGCATGTAAACATTATCTGGGTGTGTTCTCAGGTGTCTGATACAGTCCGACTTCATCAATCCAGCATTCTTTAATGTGATGCCGCAGGCTTTGCAAATTGCAGTCCTTAGCCAAATGTCATTACAACAGGTACTGCAGCTGATGCCATGCTGCTGTTGTGTTTGTCTGTACTTAAAAGTGACATTTTGGTGTGTCAATCAAGCGCAACCTAAAAATAAACACTTCACTCTTTTTATACAATGCAACAATGCCATTCTTTTACAGACGCTCATTGTTCACGAGTCACTAATCTAGAGTCCGAGGCAAGTCTCAAGTCATTTGTTGTTGACGAGTGTCATTTTTCCAGTCTTTGACGGTTCATCTAATTTGTTGTCACTGCTTTAGTGGCCCTTTCTCTATTCTCAGCTAATTCTCAGTAGGTCTACAGGGCGTGGCCCTGTCAACATGATTGAAATCACTTTTTTGAAATCAATTGAAATTTGAAATGTTTTTTGTTGGTCATTTTGTCCGAAGTGAAAGCATGTAATGGAGCTTAGCGAAGGTTCAGTCTGGAAGACTATCTTTTGCATGCTTAGGCTGTAGTTTTACTTCTCATACCATTCTGTTATTCACATCTCTCACACATGCTCACTCATTATTTCCTTGCTGTCTTTTCCCGGGGCCGTCAATTGAGATATCAGCTGTTCACATCAGCTGGTCACATCTATCCAATAGCACAGCGACACACCGCTGTGCGGGGTGGGGGTGGGGGTGGGGGTGGGGGCGGTGGCGGTGGATGAGCGTATACGTTTGCCTTCGATGACGGCGACCGGGGTTCGATTCCCAGCATTTTCAAAGGATGTTTCAACCGTACAACATTTTAATTTTTAACAAACGTTTTTCTTATTTAACCATGATCAAACCATTTCCCTAACCTTAACCAAAGTCTTTACTTGCCTAAATTTAACCATTAACCAACCTTTGGGACGTAATTCAATTTGTGGCGGAGGAACGTGTTTAAATTTGTGGTGGAGGAACGTCTTAAAATTCGTTGCGGGGGAACGTGATTCGGTTCATGGTGGAGAAACGTCATTTTCCCATATTACGTGTCCACAGAACGTAAATCACCATTGTAGAGTTCGTGTTCATTTCACGTATTTGTGTGAGATCACGTTGTACTTAACAGAATCACTTTCAGAGTGAAAGCCAGCAGCAAAAGTGAGCTATAAGGCCTACAGCATGATAATCTAAATATAGTATTGCTAATGGTGAGAATGTATTGTAGTAGCATTATGATTACACATAGGGTCCAACATGGAAATTCCATTTTGATATCAGTTGCACTTTACCATTTAAGATCAATTTTATAAAGGACCTGCAGGTCAGGGAAATTCATTTGGTGGTCAATTGCTGCAAGTTTGAATAATTGACAAATATCTGTTGTGGTTTTCTGTTGCAAGAAGTTTAGATTTTGTTCTCTCAGGTCTTTTTTTCCAAATATGTTACAAAGGATAACAGATATACAGTATTTTGACATCCACTTCCACACACTGATATTGGTTATGTCAACCCATAATTGGTACTGCCTCACCTGGAGAGATGGCACCAGCTGCCACTGAATACCACATGTCAAATTTCATGCCAAACACAAAGTACAAGCAGAGGGATATCAACACGGAGGTCTCTCTGTCTGCCTCTTCCTTCTCAGTCTCTGCCTTACTGTCACGCCTACACAATCTCATACACTCAACTTAAGTAGTCTGATGAAACAAAACCCACTGCATTCAATAAGAAGAAAAGTGAGAAATTGCAAATAACAGCATTTTACAGCAGCCTAAATTGCTCTCCATCCACCAAGGCATTCTCTCAGTAGCCGTTTTCCTCTTTCTCACAGTCCCCATCAAACATGCCTAATCATCAAAATGGCAGTCTAATACTGCATTTTATGAGAATAATTTTAACCCAAATTAGCATTAACAAATGCCAGGGCAAACAACGCTGTTGTGCTCACACTCACAGCTCACATGCTGCCTAGCTAACAAGCTGTTTGTTAGCCGTTAGCTGTTAGCCATTAGCTGTTAGTGTCACTTATCTGTGAGTTTGTGACTTCTTGGTACATAAAAAGTGATGGTACTGCTGCTTTCTTCAATATCAAATCCAACTAGTAAATCAAAGTGTTTGTTTTGTTTTTGTGCCAGCTGCTGAAGTCCTCCTTCTGAAAATGGACAGTAGAAATAAACATTTTCCTTCTATTTGTGCCATCCACCACATACAAATGTTTGGGTAGCAAATATCCATTATTGGAACCTCAGCATCCATCAACAATCCCTAATCTAGACATGGCAATTTTAGCTAGTTTGGCAAGCAGCCAGCGAGCTACTCTCTGACAGATTACAGGGCACCTAATTCCGCATACTGTCGACCAATCAGGACGTTCACTAACATCTGGGTTTATTTGATGTCATTTACACCAGGAAGCAGCTTGGATATCTAAAATGGTTTGATTCTGTTGACAACCAGGAGGATAGTTTTTCATAGAGCGATGCAAATTACCATAACAGTGACAGACAGTTATGATATATTGATAACTTTATATTAACATGCCCTTTGTTAAACAATACCATGAGATTGGGAAATATGATTGTCATTGTACAGGACCTTTAACTGTTGATTTATCATAACTTAATGTTAAACAACCACTTTTCACAATGTTAAACTGCCCAGCTAGATAAATCAGACACACCTCAAGTAGGAAAAATATTTTAATTCATATTCAAATGCATTTTAGGCACAGTTCTGTCTAATTCCTCCCCTCACTCACAACCATCCAATGCATGAACTTGAGGTTAAGCAAGAAGCTGATGTTTTTATCTCTTCATCAGAGTGCTAACGGTATTTTCATCTCTTCATCTGATGCGGGGAAACCTTTAATTACAGCAGCATGGTGGCCTCTGAGTGTATCTGAAAACCAATGAGGAGGCATTAACCTTAGCCGTGCTGTCTCTCAGGCCACATACACAGAAGATAGTGTGATGGGATGGAGGGAGAGGCAGGGGGAAATAGGATGATGAGACATAGCGGAAGAGACTGTTGTCCAACAGCCACAAGGTCAGAGGCTGAGAGCCATCGAAAATGGCCAGGCTTTGTCATCATGGTAGCTGTAATGCTGATAGTGTTTGGTGTCTGGGGGATGTTTCAAAATTGTCTGAGTGCAGCATTAATGTTTACTTTGACTTTTCTGTAACACTGTAGGCTACTTGAGGTTCATTGCGAGGCATCATAAGCTCATCATGAGTGTATTCCAAGTATGTATTTGCTATTATTACACCATAATCACATCAGAAGTGTTACATGTATCATAACACGTAATGAATCGACTGTCTGTCTGCATTATGAGATTGTTATTAGCTTTATCATTACCTCACAATGTATTCAACCTGCATTGTAATATGTCATTTTATAAAACAGCCAATCTGACAAGGTCTTCTGTTTGGCCAAGAGGCAATTCTGACATATACCATGGAAATTTTACACTCCAATTATCCCATTCCCATTTCTAATACAATACACCCTAAAGATACAACATTAAATATTTATTCACATCACGTTCACTCCAGTAGACTAAACAGGGTAACTGTTATTTGGTATAACCTGCTTGACAAAATATTGATATCCTGTCCTGTTCCTTGATTCATTTTGTAGGTTGTCCTATACTAAAAACCCAATTTCTCAAAATAGATCATTTCATCCTACTTACTTGCAATGACTTAACTGATATTACTGCTTAGAAGTTTTGAGAAAGTGGAATTTGTTCAGTATGCTACCTTGATAGCTCGCAAGCTAATCACTGGTGGTAAACTACAGTTAACCCCCAGCTAACGGCTGATGATAGCTCTTACCCATGTGGCCAGGTTGGCGGTTTTCCCGCCAAATTTATCTAATTTTGAAATTGAGCCGCGGGAAAAAATAAATAAATGCAGCAGATGGTGGGTTTTTGGGCGAGTTTTTGGGCTACTTTTTGGACGTGACACAGCCGCAGTCTGAGAGTAAAGCAAACATCTACTCAGCAGAATCACAGGTAGATGCAAGCTCCCTAACCTAAAAGTGCAAGTGAAAAAATGCTGTAAATAGTTAATCGAGATTCATCATACATAGTTACAAGAGGAGAAACAGAGGTGAAATGACCCTGGCTTTTACCAGTGTTTGAAGAAGAACGAAAAGGTATGTAAAGTTAAATTGTAGAAACAGAAAAAGCTAAAAATCTATCTAGGTGACACCAGTATCATATGTCATGACACTACTGACATGTGCTGTTTTAATATCCCAGGCCCAACTGCAGAGTGAAGGACAGCCAGGCAGAGAGCCGACAGTGGAGCTGCAGCAGGAGATGAGAGAGGCTGCACACTGAGGACCATTTTCCTCCAGGTGAATCCACTGCATTTGCTACTTGAGAGATTAGATTATATTGATTACTTGGGAAGGTTTAGAGTCTTAATTAACAAATACAGATAAATACTGATTTATCTCTCCTCTCTCTTTATCTTTTACTTTGACCCCATACTCGAATATCACTTCAAATAACACAACTCATTTTTGCAATGCATTTTTTCAACCTAAAAATAAAATAAAATAAATGCTGGCAGGTATATTTTGGTTTGGGAGTTTTCAGTGACTCTTGGGCTGGAAATTTTTGCCTGACCTGGCACCCCATCCACTGGATTTACTCCATAGCTGTTGGCTGGGTTGGAGGAGGATAATGATGGCACACAGTCAGGTTGGCCTCCATTTGCTCCAAACCAGGCTGAAGTTGAGTTATCAACATGCTATACCTTTCTGACAGCAGAGTGTGGGTGCAAGTCGTCTAATTAAAGAGACGTGTAATAATGAAGTTTAGCCCAAGTAGAAAGTGTAAACGGTAAAGCTGTAACCAAATGAATTATGGGATGAGAAAATGAATCAGAAAATACATTCATCAATGGAATAACAAAAAGTAAAATGTATATGCCTTTTTAAAATACATTTTACAAAACGATTTATAAATTCAATAATTTATTCATAGTTTAAAGACAGAATAATGAAATGGAATTATTAATTGACACATTTCATTAACATTTTATTGTTTAATTAACATTTTATTGTTTAATTAACAGTTTTATGAACTGCACCATTTAAATGTGAATTTAATTTACCACTTTATGAATGTTTTTTAAATGTATCTATTAATTAATCAATAATAATTAGCTAGTCACTGAACTGTTCCATATTAATAAGGTCGGCACACTAGAAACTCCATGATCACCTAGGTGAAGCAAATAGATTGGCTTCCTGAACATGGAACATCAAAGTCTTTGATTAGTATTGTTCTGTTAGTTAACGTTAGCCATTATTTCACGCTGTCTGAAGACAAAAACAAAGAATTGCACATGGCAATTTTCTAATGCACCAACTAATGTCCATAACACCATGGCAGGTGCCTTATACATGAGTGACAGTGCGTATGACATTTCTGTCGTGGTCAGACATTTTACAGGAAGCCTTTGGCGGCAAACATCATTACGCCGACAAGTGATTTTCCTATTTTGCTATTTATCGCAGAATTTCTTCAACCGCAAAACATTTATCCACCTCAAGCGAGCATAAAAACATTTTTGCCATTATGAGGATATAGAAATTTTCTTTTTCCATTTTGCCTTTCTAATTTGATGCGTTATAATTTGCATAGACATACTTGGATGGAAAACCAGCGGTTGTCGATGAGAACATGTCTCCCGGGGTGTTTCAACATAAATAATGCATTGTGTTGGCTGTGACAGTGTGTTCCATAGGGTATCTGTGAGAGAAGTCCTAGAGCGACCGCACTCAAACAGGCGGCGCGGCGGCAGCGTGAGACGGAGGCTTGACGGACCACACTGTTTCTCTTTGGTCCACGGCCATTTTGCAAAACATTGTAATCATCACCTGGGGTGCTACTGAGGACAAAGAAATCTTCCCGATTGTTCCAGCACACTCTCACTCCAGCAGCCTCTGTGACAGGGAATGTGTTTCAAACCTGTCTGTCACGATGGATTGGCAGGCTGATTGGTGTCTGTGTCTGTGTGCGCGCATGTGTGTTTGTGTGTGTGTGTGTGTGTGAGAGAGTACACGTACCTGTGAGCAGATTGATTGGCAGGCCTGTGTCTCGAAGGAGTGCCACAAAACTGTCACTCCAGTTGGTGTTCAGGCTTGTGTTGCAGAGACAGGAGACAGTTTGTGCTATACAAAGTATAAGATGAAGACCTAACGTGGCTGCTGGGTTGGTTGTGTGCTGCTGTGTTTTAACACAGATGATTGATGATGTGAACTAACAATTTCCTCTTAACGTATGTAATCGTACTACAAGCCAGTGCCGCTATTGGATACGTATTGACGTTGAATAAATATATATATAGAGGGTTTATACTCACCCATATAGTTGTACGTATATCTTGCACTATCTGTACCTGTACACCAATCAAACCACAGCAAATTTCACATAAGGGTTTTGGATAATGATATAATGCAGTTTGCTGTGGAAATTCAAAAATAGATATTGCCTGTAAGACTTCAAATGTCAGTTATTTGTCCGATTTATGAATAACAATCCACTTGCAACTCAGCACTAAACAAGATAGAGGGACCAACTCTCCAGCTTGAAAATGTTCATGTGTAGTCTGTTCCACAATAATTATCTGTAAGAGCACAGATAAAATCAGAGTTTGTGCCCTTTAAGGTCAAAATACATGCATTTTTACCTCTAAGTGTGCTCCTCAGAATTGCAGGCCCTGAGCTAGTGAGGCTAGTGAGCTGAAAGTGAGTCATAAAACTGCAGTTCACTCAGTAGTTGGTAAGGACACTGGAGAGGGACTTCAAAATCGTTCTGAGAAAGTCTGCTCTTGTGGGCTTTTTAGTGATATTTTATTGCATCTTGTAGTATATCAATTTACAAAAACAAAGCAGCTCTATATTTTCCAGCTATTTCACATCAGGCCAAAACTGGTTTTATGCTCTGTGTGCTGCTGTCAACAGGGTTGGAGAGTATTCAGTATGGATTTCAGGTGATGGAAGTACAGTTATCTGATTTAAAAAATAAACTGAAATCTCTATAAAAAGGCAGTAATCAAATTAGAGATACTTTTGATGACTCAAAAAGGTAAAAAGACAATTAATATGATGATTGATATAATGGTTAATATTGGTTATAGATGATTACAATAATACGATATCAATTATGGCCTGTAAATTGGATTTGATTGTTCCCTTCATTTTCTAGCGATTTTGAAGTCAAAGTGCTCCAAAACGGACAGAAATCAGATTATGTTTCTGAGTATTTATTATAACAATGGCCTGATTACAAGTTTAAGCAGGTAATCAGTAAACTGTAATGATTTCCATTTCGAATACAACCCCCACAACCCTGGCTGTCAATGCGACGGCGTTGTGTACCTGCTCTCTGGTGTCTGTCACTCTGCACTGATTGGCAGGTTGCGTTCTGGAGCCAAGCCATGAAACTGTCACCTCAGCAGGCGCCTGGGGGGCCTGGCGCTGGTGATATGATTTATGTAGGCGCTGATTGTGTCAGTTGCTCTGCAAATTGATCGTGTCACTTATTCCTGTAAACCAGCGCCCTGTAGAGGCTCTCTCAAAGGCAGGGGCGAAAACCTGAAGCAGGGGCATTTCACACAGCACGCTAGGACGAAAAGATTTTATGCAAAACTTGTAACTTTTTAGAGATGTGTCAAAACCTTGATAGCGCTCTCAAATTTAGTCACAAATTTAATTTGACTTTGAGGCTATAGGTCAGCAAAAGCTTAAACGCTGTTAAGTGTCTCTGTGGTTTACAAGGAAGGGAGAGGTAGTCATGTAACCAAAGCACATGGTTCATCGTGCTGCTCAGGCTCTCTTTCATTTCTGAGTAACTCTGCTTGTGCATCAGGCAGCTGCAATCAAGAGGAGAGAATTTAGATGAGTGCTCCTCTGGCCCTCATTTGGTTTTATAATTCACTCAGAGGACATCTGCTGTGGGATAAAAAGGAGAATGGTGTTTAAAACATGAGTACAGGTTGATGAGGTGGAGAATCGTGCCAGATCACAGACCCAATTTGGGTTAAATGCAGAGAGGTACGTCTCAGCATAAATCTGGTTTCCCAGGATTTTACAGATAATATGAGGACAAATATTTTACTACACTTGTGTAACATGTTTGGGCATGTACATGTGTTCTTCTCTAATTGAGCAACGTGTTGATTAAGTATCAAAGAACCTCCTGATTTCCAAGCTTCCTATGTGTGATAACAGATTGCCTATAAAAACTGGTCTTGGACTGGTCAAACCCCAACAGCCTCAAGATGTCACTGCAATTCATTTGCATTTAGTTGCACCTTGAGTCAGAATGTGACCAATGCAAAACCTTGAAGAAAATCTTGTCCTCATATCGTGCGGCAAGAGCAGCTTGTCAAAAACTGATACTGTTCTGATATGATGCCTTCCTCCTTGAGTATATACAACAACATGTATTTGTGAAAAACAGGCACATAAAAGTCTATTTCAGCCTATTCCTCACTAAACAGACCCAACAATCACAATAAATAGCTTTGTATCCTACAGCATTATGACCTTGTATTATAGGATTTGCATGTTTAGGCTGCATATGAAATTTGACTTATTTGAAATATTACTATTTAGAAATGTTATCACCACAGCTACGCAGTAGGGAAAATCATGGACTTTGACATGGAGTGGTCTGTTTCTGAGTTATAAGTTGGCAATGAAACTGAATTTCTGAGTGTCTATTTTTCACATATCTGTTTTTTCTCCAAGGTTTTCATTGGTCACATTCAGACTCAAAAAGCAAGTAAATGTAAATGATTTGCAGCTACCGTTTGGGCGAAGACAGGTCAGCTTGGTCAGGTCTCCATGTGACCTTGCAACCCACAAAAAAGTATCTTCACAGACATTGAAAAAAAAATTTGGACTATGACATTTCATTTTGATTCAATAGCTGACTATAAAAAGCGATATGTATATGAACTTCGCCAGTAACTAGCCAGAATTAGCCACACCATACCGTACAGCTATCACAATATCACCTCAATATCCCATAATTTCCACAGCAACAGGTCTCAGTAACAGGAGGTGCAGACAGTCTCTTGCTCTATCACAGCGTGATAAATGTTAATTTTTGGGTGGCATTTGAAAGCCAGACTAGGCAAGGCCATTTGCATTCAGAGTCAATTTGTTGGGCAAAGCTAGGAATAGATACAAAATGGATATTGTTGTTGTTATGGTTTCTTTCCAAACCAATAGACCATATTTTGACTCAATATTTTATTGAAAAATGCATGCAACCTAACTGAACCTGACTGGTACATTTCCACCACTCAGTTGAAGCACGTTATGATTTTTTTCGGTTCTCATTTGAATACCCAGCAGCCTTTGCAGTGGTATAATTCATGTATAGGACTATATTTCCATTCTAGCAATGCTATCAGGTTGATTCCCTTTGGGGCTGGGTCATCCACACACTACCTGTTTTTGCCTAATTAGATTTTCCATGAGACATTGACGGCCAATTTTAATTTGTTGGAACATTAAGTAAAGCGGATACTTTGTCTGAGAAGTTGGCTGTGTGCCTTCTGCTGTGGCCGAGCCCAGCCGTTACAATACTGTTGATTTGTATTTTTCTCAAACATTTCCTTAGCTGTATTCTTAGCTCGGTATGCAATCAAGATAATTTTGAGAGTCAGATCGTTTTGATGATTTTGCTGTGATTGGCTTGATTGCATTTCCATCTCCAAGGAATAAGAATAAACCTCCCAAGGGATTTCAACACCAACTCCCTAGTGAATGCTGCAATGAAGACACAGCGAGTTTATGGTATGTATGATTAAAATTTATTTTAATTAAGTAATTAATTTAATCAAGATTTTTCAGGAAAAAAAGTAATAAAAAGCTAGCAAGCATGAACATGTGTGCTTTAACACACATACACACACACACACACACACAGAGTTTCAGGCTCAAGCGTAATTCCTGCTGAGTGTCCTCTCTATGCGAACACATAATACCTCTGCATTTATGAGACATCACACTCATAATCAGCAACAGGGCCAGAGCAGATTTTGTCAGTCACATTACGTGTCTCCCCTTAATGTCTTGGTGTCATAACACCACGTCCCACACTGCAGCCAGCATATCACGACCTGATAGCTCGCCCACACACTGTCACGTAATTGTCATTGGCGAAGCCCTATGATGACTGCGCTGATTGGTCACGTTGCTGTAATCATCATCCATAGGGTTTGGTGGTTATGTCTTCGGACTATTTGCGTGATGTAAAACTAAGAAGTTATAAATGTAAGAAATGCCCACAGGCCGCTATTTCAAAGACCCTTTTGTTTTATTATTGAAGTAATATTTTGGTGCTGAGGAAGATTAACGCCTCAGGCTGGCACAGCAGTGCCATCTAACTGAGTTCAACTTCATTTTAGAGGCTGAAAAACATCTTCCACATCAGACACTGTATTTGTATTGCTTAAAGGTATTGTTAGAGTTTTTTGGGCACTGAAATTATCTGTCTGACTTTCTGTCTGAATCTTTACCCTTTTTTTCTGTATTTTTGTCTGTCACCATCTTCTTTTAATCCTCTCCTTCTTCAACATGTTGGGGGGGGAAAACTGCAAAGCTCTTAAAATATAGAGCGTGAAGATGACGAGAGGGAAGGGATTGCTGTACGTGTCTGAGATACAGTAAAAGAGGACTTGGCAGCAGTATCATCGCAGTGCAGAAGTTCAGCATGTGTGCAAGCAGTGGGACCAGAATCAGTCTGTTTTCCCAACATCAGACACAGAGAATAAAAAGAAGAAAATCACACACATGAACAGCAGTCATATGTCACTGATGTCAGCTCACTGAGCCGTGTAATTCCGCAAAACTTGACTAAACCTGTGAAAACTCTGTCTCAGTTGCATCTGGGCCTCTGTGGGAAGCTGAGAAAGGGGAGACAAACTCATTTGGACTTCCGCAGGCAGTTCCAGGAACCTCAAAGGGCCTCCGTCCCCAGACACCTTACACAATTACAGAAACACACACACACACACACACACACACACACACGGGCCCACACCGCTAAGCTGGTGAGAAGCTCTCGATGGCCAGACCTGAGATCTCATCAGAGGCAGCGTTGCCTGGTTACGCGTGGTAGGTTGCCCATTACGGCAGCCATGTTAAAGCAGCGATGGAAAGGTCAGCCACAGGGTCCTGCCAAGTATTTTATCAAAACACACAGCAGCGCGGCTGAGCATCAGGATGGTGACAGTTGGAGGGGGTGTATGTGTGTGTCCTGTGTGTATTTGTGAGTGTGCATCTGCGTGTGAGTATGTGTGCGTGGGAGTGAGTGTGAACATCAGAATCAGCTGGATAGAATCAGAAATTACAAGGAATTTCTCTTGGCACAGGTGTCTACATAAAAACTAATAAGAATAAGAAAAATGTAAATATATATATATATATATATATATATACTGTATATATACGTATATATATATATACTCACACAATACAATAAAAATAAAATATATGTGCAATGACTTAAGTACAGAAGCGTGCTTGGGTAAAAGTGTATCCATGCATTTGATGTTCTATCGAAAGCCGTTACGTCCGAGGCTATTCCTGTTGCTGTCATTCTCAAAAAATACATGCCTACTCTGTCCATGACCGAGCGTATTTCCTGGCATCAGTAGGAATTAGCTGATGTTACGGAGAGAGAGCGGGAGAAAGGGAGGGAGAGAGAGAGAGAGAAAGAGAGAGTTATTAGGGGAACAGCCCCGCGCAGTGTGATTGTGTTGAGACTGTAAATCCCATCAGCTTTGGGGCTTTAGGATCCAGCCCTCCTTCGCTCTCTGATTGGAACGCCGGGTTCCTCTGAGGGTTTGGGGAGAGGCATAGATAGAGAAACAGTGAGAAAAAAAAGGGAGAGAGAGAGAGAGCGAGAAAGAGGGAGAGAGAAAAATAGACAGGGAGAGATGGTGTGTGCCTCAATGTCGGCTGGAGATGAGACTGCAGCAGACGCGAAGACACAAACAAACAGAGATAAGCTTTTGTCATTGAATCAACAGAGCGACAGCAAAAGTGGGTTACAGTAAGCTGTGCTCTGTCAAGTGTGACATAATCATACAGGTGTCATACCCTCCACACCACACATCCGCAACCCATGCAACATATAAGTAGCACTGTGGGAAGGTATGTGGGAAGGTGTGTATGTTGTGGTTTTACAGATATATCGTATGGTTCCTGCGGTAGGCCTATATTTGGATTTTCAACAACCTGACAAATCTGAATCCTCTTAGAAATGTTAAATAATAATCCGGCAGTTTCGAGGTCTCCAACTCAAGAGTCCTTCAAAGCAGCATGGGCCCTGCCAGAGTGTAGTGTAACACGAGGACTCGTCATCAACGGGATATCAAATGAGGAACAGCGGTATGCCATTCAACAAAGCTAATATGGCACTTGAGTAACTTGTCCGGATATTGTAAGAATGTATTTTTTTTTCTCTGAAACAGCTACGTGACAGTTGCTAAGCATTGATTGTGTTTTTAAAAGTGCAAGCATCCTTAAAACTGCAATAAGTGAAATTTTCTGACCACTAGAAGGTGACAGAAACCGCAACACATTTGTAAATAAAGCACAGCAAAGCCACTGCACTACAGGGGCCTACTAAGAACAAACCTAGCAAAGCACCGTGCATCAAAGCTAATAGCTAAGCTAAACGTACCTACAGAGAAGTGTCACCGGTTAGCAGTCTTGCTTTGACCGATCTTTCTCCTTGCTGAAGGTTACATGTCCCACAATGACAAGTGAAGAGGTAGTAGCACGTTTACTAGTTTACTAAGTTTACTCGCTCGCTTCATCGATTCCGCCATTATGAGAAGATTTTCATGAATGGGAGGGGGTGAGGGTCGCTTTTAAACAGCGAGGGAGGAGACAAGCTAGTTTTTAAAAAAATGAAAAGCTACTGAATGGACCGGGAGGAGCTTCGTTCCGGAGCGGAATTTGACAACAAGCTTTAGAAAAGAGGTGGAAACAGCAACACAGCTGGTCCGCTGTGTGGATATTGGTTTATATCATTATGTCTCAATGAAATCTCCACATAGAACACATTAGTTTCAGGATTGGCTATAAGGTCTGATATCACTTATTGCAGGTTTAAAAGTGCAAGCATCCTTAACGTGGAGCAAAATTTGGCAGCTATTTGGACCTCTTTTTCAGCTCTCCCATGTTTCACTGTGTCTGCAGACGGTGAACGCGATTAACATCAACGCTTTCCAGTGGCATTGCAGCTAATGCGAGCTGCTTTGTCCTGAAGCACTTTGCTAACCATCCATTCACATTCACACTTGATGATAAAACATGTCAGCTAACTGCTATTCTCTTGGATCTCTTTATCTTTATTACTGTATGCATTCCCAACAACACCAACAGATGCCAGTGAAAGGGAGCTCTCAGAGCAGAAGTGCTCATCTACTGAATGACCACTTTCTGGCATGTTTGACGGACATAACACACAGCTGAGAAGGAGGAATGTGAGAAAGCGTGAAGTGTGACATTGAAAAGGCATCAGAGAGATGATGTGACTTAGCAGGCAGCCTGCTGGTCGGTGGAACACTCAGGTGGTGTGTTACACTTTTTTTATTTCTATATTTCTGTATTACTCCCTGCCTTTGTTCTCCCCTGCTTGGTGCAGCTCGCCCGCCTGGCTTAGACCCCACAGTTTTCGCTATGAATATGTTTAGAGAAGCCCCTCTTTGAATTGGAAATGATGAATGAGGATAGCGGACATGCTTTGCGTTCACTGCTAATGTTTTCTCCTCACACACTCCCTTGACCCACTCTCACGACACGGTATATGTCTATATTTTGCATTTTAATGGGGTTCGGCAAAAAAGAGAAAGTTCTCTTTTTAGCAGTTGACAAGCAAATGCACTTCTTTAACAAAAGAGGAGCACTCTGCGAATTTTTATAAACACCATCTTTCTCCCTGGAGAGAACCCAGTGTCCCGTGGAGGAGGGGGGGGGGGGGTGGGGGGGGGGGGGGGGGAAGGGATCGACAAGCAATCAGCCAACTCTGAGAACTGCTTACTTAGCCCATCACTGCTACTGAACTGTGTTAGTGTTAATACAGCTGGAGGGGTATTTAAAAAAAAAGGGGTGTGTGTGTGTGTGTGTGTAGGAGTGCCACAGTATAGGTTTTGCCTCATTCTCCCCCCTTCTCCTGTGGTGTCTAGTCAGTCAAGTGAGACATTAGCGGCGGGAAATGTATGTCTTTGAGGCTTTCACGGGTGTGACGGTGTTTTGGAAGAACACATTAATCCATTCAACCAAGTTGGTTTTCCAATTTTCTTGAACAGCCAATGTTCCTGTGCTTCCTGCGATATTGATCTACATACAGTGAAATGGATCCAATGTAAATCCATGATCCAAAATGAACGGTCAGAGTGTCTTTCCACTGGAACAGAAAGGCAATGACAGATGGGATGCTGGGTGAGCTGCGATATTAAAAATTCACAGCAGACCCCAGACTGAGCCATATTTCCTGGTGTTTACAAGTAATTGCCTCAAAACTCCTGTCAAAATATGTGTTTTTCTTCTTCTTTCTTTTTTTTATTACTTTGTGTATTGGATTTTTTCGCACACAAGCCCACAGCTGATACAAAGGCATTTAGAGTTGCCATTGTGTATGTTCTCCTGTCTTTTGAATAGAAACGCCAAGAGATTCAATCCAATGTGTACAACATTTTAGAGTAGGCAGGTGGCAATGTGCCATGGGTTACATTAAATCGGGTTACAGTTATCAGTTGTGTATGGGGACTACAGTATGGAGTTTTTATGAAGCCTGTATGCTGTTTTGTACATCATGATGGTGAGATGAAAGTATGTTTTACTTTAGCTTGCAGAGTCTCTTTGGAGAGTGGGAGAGAGCGTGATTGCAATGCGTTCGCTCCTTATTCGTCTCCGGGAATGGATGGATGACATCCTCGGTTCCATTAAATTTTACTGCGGAGAGCTACCTGGTTGCTGTGTGCATTCCTCACAGCCGTCTTTATTGGTCTGCTGGGAAGCTGTGGTGAGGAGGTTTTCACTTTAGACCAAAGGCTTCACCAGTGAGGAGTAGCTTGAGAATTCATGGGGTATCTTCTGTGTGTGTGTGTGAGTGTGTGGGAGAGAGGGAGAGAGAGATTTTCTGTCTTCTTGCAGCTGCTACAAAGAACTGAGCTGTGTGCCTCTCCATGTCCTTGATGCAGAAAAAAGCAGCAGTGGATCAATCGGTTATTAATACAATCATTTGGGTCATGGATCCTCATTCGGTCTGGTCTTAGTGGTCGAATTAAGACATGAACCCATGAATGAATCAGTAACACATGGCTCGAGGTGCTGCTGATAAGGGATTATAACACATCATAAGCTCATGATAAGAACATAATGAGGGTATTAGCATCGTTATAATCAGAGCATTATATAATAATCACAAAATATGCAAAAACCCAAAGGATTTAATACTTTCTAGGACAACAGCGTGACTAATAACATCCTCATAACATTCAAGTCATTTGAGGTTTCTAATGTTTTATAAAGCATGTCTTAATTTGTGGTTGTAATGGAGCAATATGCATATACGCTTGTAATGCCCTGATGTGATACTCACCAATGCGCCTCAAGTAAAGTGTTAGCTACACATCCATATTATGGCAAGAGAATTCACCAAAATACCCAGCTGTTTTTATATTAGCCATGGAGAAGTGAGGATCGGAGGATTAAAAAGTGACACTGCTTTGGGAGATGAAACCTGACTCAAATCTGTGTGAATCTGTGTAAATGAGTCTCAAATGACTAGTTTTGATGGGCTGATCTGATTGAGGAAAAACATCTTCATTCATTTACTAGAAAAGCTACTAATGAAGACCAAGCGCTGAAAATATTATAGATCTTTTTTTGGGGGGGATAGAAAATGTCAGAGAGAAAATAATGAAGCAACAAAGTATAGAGTCTTTTCCCTGTGCACTAATACACATAAAACTGGTTCTGTCATCGCAGATGGTGCCGGAGTTAATTCACCAGGCGTTCTCTGTGCATAATTGGGTCACCTAAGCAGTTGAACAGTGTCTTGATATGGGCTTTAGCAGACAAGCAGTCCCAGGGAGCTTGAAGTGCACAAACATTTTATTTGCCCATTAACGGGGAGGATGTTCAGACAAAACTTTTACAAAACAACGCTCTCCCTCTTGTCCTACGGTGGTTAGTGGGGAAGGAGGGAGATTAGGGAGGCAGCGGGGAGTTTTAATTTGGGAAGGCTCATAAACACAATGTGTATCCGCCGGTGTTTACTTACTGTTGCAGCTGCTGCTACTGCTGCCGCCTGTCTCCGCTAGATCCTGCTTTTGTTTGGCCTGAATAGATTGGGGGGAAAAGGATTAAATGAATCTGCCGATGAGTCAGCATGAGCCTAAGATATTTTATCGTCATAATCATACTTATCATCATCATCATCATCGTCACCTTCGTCATCATCTATATCAACACAGTTATTGTAAACATTATCTTATGATGATCATCTATCATCATCAGCTTCCTCTTCTTCATCTTCTTGTTTTTCTTCTTCCTCGCCCAATTTTCACACTTGGTGCTTTTCATTGATTCAGTTTCTCAATACAACAAAGGACTAAAATCACTTCATGATCTGCATCAGCAATGAAAACACTGGCAAATGCCAAGCTCCCAAAAATGAAACAGAAAACTGATTACATGCTGAATATACTGTCACTCATTATTATAGGTTTTTTCACCACATCTCCTACAGTTTTTATGCTACATAGAAATATTACACACCAAAACGTGCAGCTCATTGCGGAGCAGGTAGCTGTCATCTTTCTAAGCAATCCCTCCCATTGTTTTTGAGATATTTAGGTTTTATTGATTCAGCATGCGAAAGGGGATATTTCATTATTTTCCCAATACACACTAATGAAGGAAAGCTCAGTGCAGACCAGCAGGTGGTGTCGTTTCTCACACTTTTTTTCTCATTCACACACACACACACGCATGCACGCACGCACGCACGCACGCACACACACAGACCATTACCTTATTTCCCAATCTAATTACTGATGTATTCCACTGTGTTGCTCCAACTCCAAATTATAATCTCATGACTTTAAATTACTTCTAAATTGTTTTGTCTCAACAATCTATAGAATTGATTTGTTATTTATGCAAACATCAGCATGTTTCTCCAAAACCAAACCAAGCCATGACCTATTTTATAAGTATCTGTAATCTATTTACTGTGGGGGGTTTCAGCAACTGTAATGATCGCAGTTACATTTTTATTGTTATCAGATTACTGTAATCCTATTAGCCATGCATGTATAGCTACAATTGCTACAATTCAGCCATTGTGCTGTAAACCAGAACCAAGGATGGCTTTCCTTCATTTATTTATTTATTTATGTTTTTATTTAACCTTCATGTAATACCCCAACAGATGCTTGGCTCACCGGTACACATTATGATATGTCTGACCTAAGTTTCTCTTCCCTCTCAGTGGGCGCCGCAACAAGCTAATCTCCTTCCAGCTAAGTTGTCCTAGCAGCCCATTACAGTCAGCTCACAGCAGGCCGTACCACTGGGCCCGGTGACAACAGGCCCGATAAGCTATGAACATTCCTCTGATTTTGTCGGCCTGATTGCCCGTCTGGCCTATCAGACCCCTTCAATGGATCAGTGCAGGTTGAGCACCCACAAGAAAATCTCTCCCCTTTTCAAACTCACTTATATTTTCTCATTACTCACCCGTGGCTCATGCGAGTAAAATGTGTCTGTCTTTAAAGTGGCCAATATATGGCTGCAGATTGAAACAGAGATTGCCAGGCTTAGCATCTGCGACCCTCCCCTCCTCCCCCTCCCGCTCCTCTTGTCTGTTTTGAAGCTATCCAATATTTCTGGCTCTGGGTATTTATCTGTGGCCCAAATATGCAGGCCGTGTCACGCAGGGCAGCAGGCGTTTCAGAGACATCACAAAGATGGATTAAGTCATGCGTTAAATTGCCTCTTTGAAGGAAATGAATAAATAAATTTGAGGAACTAATTCCTTGACTGTGCACCAGCTCTTGTGTGAATGTGATTGCATAATGCAGGCTTAAATATTCCCTCTGTTCTGCTCTGCTCTGTGCTCCTCTGTTCTGTTCTGTCCTGTTCTGCTCTGCTCTGTGCTCCTCTGTTCTGTCCTGTTCTGCTCTGTTCTGTGCTCCTCTGTTCTGTCCTGTTCTGCTCTGCTCTGTTCTGCTCTGTGCTCCTCTGAGCTCTTCTTTTCTGTTCTGTTCTGTTCTGTTCTCCTCTGTTCTGACCTTTGTTCCTCTGTTCTGTTCTGTTATCCTCTGCTCTGTTCTGCTCTGTGCTCCTCTGAGCTCCTCTGTTCTGTTCTGTTATCCTCTGTTCTGCTCTGTTCTTCTCTGTCCTGTTTGGATCTGTGTTCCTCTGTTCTAATCTGTTCTGTTCTGTTCTGTTATCCTCTGTTCTGCTCTGTTCTTCTCTGTCCTGTTTGGATCTGTGTTCCTCTGTTCTAATCTGTTCTGTTCTGTTCTGTTCTTCTCTGTCCTGTTTGGATCTGTGTTCCTCTGTTCTGTTCTGTTCTTCTCTGTCCTGTTTGGATCTGTGTTCCTCTGTTCTAATCTGTTCTGTTCTGTTCTGTTCTTCTCTGTCCTGTTTGGATCTGTGTTCCTCTGTTCTAATCTGTTCTGTTCTGTTCTGTTCTTCTCTGTCCTGTTTGGATCTGTGTTCCTCTGTTCTGTTCTGTTCTATTCTGTTCTGTGTTCCTCTGTTCTGTTCTGTTCTGTTCTGTTCTGTGTTCCTCTGTTCTGTTCTGTTCTGTTCTGCTCTATTCTGTTTTGTTCTTCTCTGTTCTGCTCTGTTCTGTTCTGTTCTGTTTTGTTCTTCTCTGCTCTATTCTGTTCTGTTCTGTTCTGTTCTGTTCTGTTTTGTTCTTCTCTGTTCTGTTCTGTTCTGTTCTTCTCTGTTCTGTTCTCCTCTGTTCTGTTCTTCACTGTTCTGTTTCTGTACACACAAATAGAAACAGTGCGTCACATCCAAACGCAGAAGAAAAGCTGGAACTAATGTAAATTGTTGGTGCTTTCTCCAAAAATACATTTCTTTTATTATCACTTATCACACATGAAAAATAGAAACATCCTACACTATCACAAAAAGAAACCTTCACAAATAAAATAATATACAACTACTGCACCACAATTGTGTGTCCAGTGAACATCACATATCAGAAACCCTTGCCCCCAGAAAAAAACACATAATTTCCATATGATTTCAGTGCTCTTAAACTCCATTCTGTGGTTTCATTATTGCAACGCCTCAAAACAGAAGCTAATCTAACAAGCAGCATTGTGCCTGGATCTCGCAATATGTCCAACGACCCCTCGCTCCAATATGATTACACATTGTTAGACGCAGAGTGGGGGAGTATTGGATAACAATGAATGAGATTACAGTGACATTAAACCTGGTAACTGCAGTCTTTCACAGTCACAGAGAGAAGTCAGATCACATTGCGTGTTGCTTAAAAGTGGGGAAAAGGTTAATTTCTTGTTCCGAATACTGATAAAGATGATTTAATGGGGAAAAGGTATTTGAATTGCAAGATACTGTAATAGGCAAAAAGGTAAATTTATACAGCTTGAACTGACAATTCGTCATTGATGTTGATCACACACACTCAAATGACAATTGGTTAATTCTGATAACATCCATTTAACTTCATATGGAATTCAGGAAATTTAAACGCAATGAATAATCTTTAAAGGTGCAATAAATCTGTTTTTAAATCTGTTTTTTCTGTCCCATAACGCAAAAAACTGCAACAGGTTATTTCACTGTTTAGTTCCTCCTCTCTGCTTGAAGGTGTGTTATCAGTGAAATCACCTGCTGTAGTCTTTGGTTGGAATGTAAACCTGCATACCTTCGTCCCTCCATGGCATGTGGTTTGAGACCGCTGGGTTAAGGCCCTGACACACCAAACCGACGTCAAAGAACCAGCGGCGACGAAGGCCGACTGTTGCGTCACCTCACGTCGCCTGCGTCTGGTCCAAAAAGTTGCACTTGAACACACCGCAAAGACTACACCCGACGGCCAACTAGCACGTACGTTCTGCGCCTGCGTGAGGGGAAATCTGTATTCGTCATTCAAAAAGGGAAACCGGAAGAGCTAGGACTGCGGATATACAAACCGTAAACAAAGCAGCGTTTGCTTACCATTTTCACGCCACTCTCGCTCATCACAGACGGTTTCGCTACTTCTAATCGAGAATATGTCTGATAAGAAGTTGCAAATGGCACTGCCGTTGTCAGCCCTTGGTCTTTTGGTTGTGGCTTGTGACTTCGTCGTTTGCTTTTGCTTTCGTCACTTCCGCTTCTCTTCTCGTGCCAATCAGAGTGATCTTTCTCACCGATGGGCTCCGCCGCCGATTCAACATGCTCAATCGGCCAAAAAGCCGCCGACGGGGGTCCGACTAGTGCCGACGGTGCGGGACACACCGCAAAAACTAGGGACACAGACGCTTACCGACATTGGCCGTCGGCCGACTGTCGGCCTGGTGTGTCAGGGCCTTTAGATTTTGGAAAGTATCCTTCCCTGTCAGAGTGGAAGAGATGTGACAGATAACCTGCATACATTTCAGTATTTCAACATGAGTCAGGCACACTTTGTTGAACAGACAAAGGCCACTTCAGACTAGTTCTTCCATTCTTCTCTGTTCAATTATTTTTTTATTCTCTGTGCTCCATCCTATTTCCTCATTTCTGGGTCAATCATATGCTGAGGGAATCTGTCTTTTCCCACAGCAGGGTGTGCATACAGCAGGTTGAAAGGTGTCCAATACTTAGAAAGCAGCCCCTGGGCAAGGGCAGTTACTTCCTGTATGTATACCAACGTCCTAAGTGTAAGGCTCCGACAGGGAGAATAAAAGTTGGGTCGGACCTATGTAGATTGTCAGTGTGAACGAGCTTCCCTGTGAAATACAATCCCCAATATTGCTAAAGGTGAAGATGTGGGTTAAAAAGTGCTTCTGGTATGTCTTGCTTGGTGTGAAAGTTCTCTGCTGGCCAAATCAGAGACTCAACAGGTGCTTTTGAGGGCAAATCGAGGAAAATTTTCCACATATGCTGTCAAAAACAAAAGAAAAAATCAAAAACACAACTTTTACTACTGACTAAACTGTAGCCTATAAAAGGGAAAACCAAGCTGAAATATTTAAGCTGTGTGTGATGAGACTTTCAGTCGAACCCGAACCAAAAGATTTTACAGTTCACCCTGCAGCACATTTAGTTGCTTGTTTGGAAGTTGTTATACACTATGAATTACGTCACAGTGTCAGCTACATCATTTGACTACACACCTTCTCCAATCAACGGCTGTGGCTCTGTCTTCCACCCGATCTTTATGAACCGCCCACTTGAGAGAACATCACAATTGGGACAACCTCTCATTATCCACACCAAGCTTCATGGCCGTCCTCTATGGGTCAGTGGCGTAATTGTGTCTAAAACATTGGGGGGGACCAACTGAAGGTTGGGGGGGGCTGGGGGCCCTCCCTCAGAAACTATTACTAATATTAAATGCATTTCCTGCAATTCTACAGACTTTGGCATCACTGTTGAGCTTTCTTGAATACAGTAAAAGACTAAATCACCTTCACCAAAAAAGGAAAATGCTAAGTGACAAACTATTGATATTTGTAGGCCTAAGTTTTGAACACAATTAAAACAGTTTTTTAATACCATCCTTTTCTCTATTAGTTATATATTTTTTCTTTTACAGTGTAATGTGTCTACTACATAAATCTTAACAATGGAGTAAAGATCAACACAACCAACTAGCCTACATGAAATGTGCATGACTGCACACATATGACATTCTCTTTTTTGAAGACCACTAGCATTGTATTGTGGATCTGTGATGCTCCATTAACTTACATTTTCACATCTACCAAGTCACATGAGAGCAAGCTAATGTACGAGCACATTACAATATAAGATGATAATTATGAGAACGTGAGACGGATACAATTCAAATTATTCAACAGTTTATTATTCGTGTGTGTGTGTGTGTGTGTGTGTGTGTGTGTGTGTTGCTACTGTGATCGTCCCTTGCAGTTTGAGGGCTTTTATTTTACAACTTTAATTTTGCTGGTTAATTTCATGCCCACTCACTGGGTTCAGAGGTATCAAACACATCCAGTTTGGGACGAGGTTGGGATATGATTGGCATGCTTGGTGATTGATGACATATGTGGTTTCGATAGTGAATGTCCCGTATCACAAACAAACTGAATGAATGATGACGTGGCGTGTGAATTTGGCCGAGCGCCAGGATACTGTGCGTCAGCCGTATAGGATTTAGCAGACATTGATCTGACCGTGTTCCTATTGCAAATGAATGTAATGACTCAACTTAAAAAACTTAGGACATTTTGTGAAATTCAACATGAATTTGGTACGGAGAACTATGTGCTGTATAACCTGCCAAAGAAAAAAGAAGATCTCTGTGTGCCCAGATTAGGTCAGGTATACTCCCTCTCCATATTGAAACAGGTCATTGGGTGGGTACTGTTGAGGAAGAGAGACTTTGTTATTTGTGTGAGCTTAATGAGATTGAAAATGAGATCCATTTTGTTTTGTATTGCCCACATTACCACGATTTAAGAATGAGGCTGTTTAATACAGTGGCAGGAAAAAATTATCTACTCCTTATGCAGGACACAGATATACTGGCATGGTTGTTTGAACACAAAATCTTTTTAATTGCTATTTAGAAAAAGTGGCGTGTTTATGCTTCAAGGCTGTTAGACAACATTTAGACCTGTATCACACACACACACACACACACACACACACACACCTAAGAAGCATGTGACATCCAATTGCACATTAATTTTGACTTATTTTACATACATTAGTCTTGAAAAGTTTGACTTGTAAATGCATGCATCTACAAGCCTACCCCTCTCAGAACACGGCTTCACTTTGCCATTCTAACTGATTATGACATCATTGGATGGAGCTGGACTCTGCTCTACCAATCAGAGCCTGTCTCAGCTGCACTGATGACATCACAATCAGAATTCTGAGTGGTCGCAGCAGCCCAGGGCATAAAAGGCCCCGCTTGAGGTCTTGAGCTCCATACCTTACTACGGTAAGGTATGCTCCCCTGGGTGCTGGTACAGCTGATGCTTGGACTGGCAAGAGGTTCTCTTTGGGAACCTTTTTACACGGTCCAGCTCCTCAGACCAGTAGCTATTGGACGCTTGATGGGCGTGTTTGGAAACTTTCTCTTTAGTATCTAGTTTTTTTTTTCTAGTTAATTTTGATAGTTTGGACCAGGTGGCGTGGCGGCTAGCAAACACGGTTCGTTGAAGAGGTGGTGGCTGGTACGAAGAGGCGCGGCTCGCGTCCCGCTGAAGCCAACCTGCCAGCCGCTCCAAAGGTGTGGTCTGGCGGTTAGCGATGGCGGTTCGTTGAAGAGCTGGTGGTTGGTACGAAGAGACGCGGTTGAAGAGCTGGTGGTTGGTACGAAGAGACGCGGTTCGTTGAAGAGCTGGTGGTTGGTACGAAGAGACGCGGTTCGTTGAAGAGCTGGTGGTTGGTACGAAGAGACGCAAACCCGCCACCCAGTCCAAACATCAAAATTAACTAGAAAAAAAAAAAAGAGAGACGAGAGACGCAAGAGACACCACCAATCTTGTTCGTCCCCCTGCGACCTACCTGAAAAGTAGCTTCACTAGCTACTTTTCCTGAATTTCCCCAAGGGCATTAATGCTATCTTATCTTATCTTATCTTATCTTGTCTTGTCTTATCTTATCGGGTTGTAGGCCCTTGTCAAAGTCCACAGTAAGAGCTTTACCAGGGGCTCCAGGGAACATGCTGGGTGCTGCTGCTGCAGCAGTACTTTTAAGCCAGGTGGTATTAGTGAGTAGTGGCAAGCAACAACACTGCTGCTGCTGCTGCTGCTACTACCACAGCTGCTGCAGCAGTATAGGCCTAGTGTATAGGCCTAGCGGTAGTTCCAGTAGTTCTCATTACAGATATCTGAGCATTTTGGCTAGTCATAATGTAATGAGAGATATTGTAAATTAGCATTTCAGATATCTCTCATATGACCAACCGAAATGCTAATTTAACATATCTTTTATTACATTATGACTAGTCAAAATGCTAATTTAAGATATCTTATTCCCACGCCGCAGCCAAGGGCATCTCGAACCAAATTCAGGTAATCAGTCATTCAGTCAGTCAGTCAGGTAACGCATAGTGAGATGTCGCATTACCACGCTGGTGACGCTGATGCGACCTGTGCATGCAGTCAACGTCAACAGCGTGGTAGCAGTAGCTGTCACTTTGGGCTCCAAAAAGTTGTGTTTTGTGAAAGCGGAGGACTTTCTTGAAACTTTTATGGTGGCGTGTACATGATACTAAGCCGAAGGACACTTTGAGCCACCAAGGACACGGTATCTGAGAGCCCAGTTGCATGAAAAACCTTAGGTTATCCTTTAGGCAAAGGCTTTCAGGCTATGTGACATGCGGTGCGCTTGAGTCGTTCCAAAAAGTTGAGATATTTTTATCTCAGGGCGCCATGGTCGCGCCTGAAAAAAAGACTTTAAAAAATAATGGATATGCGCGCATAAAAGACGCCGCATGTGAACCGTCAATTTTATTGGGGGGGACACGATGATGAATATTGGGTTCCATCTCTGTGACATTTTCTTCACCAGGAACCGAGTTAGCTGACAATCAAACCACTCTTACCAAGTCCAGTAGGAAGAGTGAAAACATCATTTCTGACAAAAAGATATGCCTTCAGTGAAGTTCTTTGCTCTTCTTTTAATGCATTTGCCCTCAAATTCTGAAATAACTGAAGACATAGCTAACTTTTTGAGGGTAGAATATATAGAAAATAGAAATATCAAAGAAATATCAGAAAATCTAACTCTGTTAAAAACGTATCAATAAAAAGCCAATTGAAAAACATCTGGATGGGTTGGAGTGTTTCAGCTACCTCAACAGTATGGAGGGCAGAGAAATATCAACAGCTTGGCCTATTATCTGGTCTGATGGAGGCCCTTCTGTTAGAAACAAAAGCCCTGGGTTGTTTTGCATCAGCTCTTCTGATGACTGGCCGCCGATCGTCCCACGTCGATGGAGTCAATTAAAAGCTCCATCCGTCAAGTGGCTCCGGCTGCCTGACTCTCATCCTCCATGGGAAATGCACACACTTTTCGCTCACTTGCTCACTCACCCTTTCACTGTATGTCCTGTCTCTTTCTTCCCTTTCTTTCTTTGTTTCTTTCTTTCTTCTTGACACACAGACACACACACACCTATAAACACACAGACTCAACCCTCTCCCACTGTAAGTCATCATGTCTGGTTTCCAAAAGCAATTTCATCCCCTCCGTGTTGTCACGCTCTGTGTGCACACTTTCCTATTGTCTGGTTTCAATTGTAATTTCTAAATGGGAGATTTTCAATACATATCCTATATATACAGTGTAAGATGTATTTAGAAGGGCGGTGGCGCGAGTCACCAATGTGTGAACCTTTACACTCACCGAAATTGCTATGGCCGTGGTGTATTGTATACCGAGAGCCATTTAGTGAAAATATGAGTTATAACAATGGGATCGTAAAATTCACCTCCACACATTTATATTTCTCCCTAAGAGGATTAGGCGAGTTGCTCCTGCCAGTTTTGTGATATTTGGGATTAGCTCCAGTATATGCCTGCCTGCATGAGAGCTGTAGGCCTGCATTTTGATCATGAGATGAGAGAGTGGGAGGAATTTGGGCAGATAAGAGAAAATGGCAGCTCGTGCCGTCGATGTGCCCTTGTTAGAACCCCCAGCTTTCCACAGGGAAAAAGAAATAAAGAAATAAATAAATCATCGGCTGGTTCTCTTTCAAAAACCACAGTTGGAAAAAAGGTTTTCTGCAATATTCTGTGGCCAGAACAGGCTGACAATCGTGTTTAAAAAAATCATTTTAAGTTATGTATATCTTTTTGATGGTTCGATAAAGTTAAACTCGAATTAGTAAATAAACTAAATTAGTGAAATTCCTCTTTACACATAACCAACTTGTCGCTCAATAAATTAAATAATAATGAAATTAAACTTGATAAGCTGCAAGACTAAACATCATTTCCTAAAAAAAGTGGGCTGATTATTTTCTTTAAATGATCTGGAAACACCTAATGGATTTGAGAAGACAGCGGTCTCACATAAATCTCACCCTGCTTTGGCGTGGGAGTTGAAATTGAGTGCGTGAGGTCCATTCATCTTGACCGCCCCCCATCATCGTCCTAAAAAACTATGAGCTACATTGATTAAGTTTGACGTTGGCCTTGTTAACACAGCGCCTGAGAAATGGAGGGCCTGCTGTAGAGCGAACGTAATTAGATACATTCGAAGCAAGAAATATTGTCTCTGAGTTGGTAAGACTTCCCACCCAATATCCACTTTGCTGATTATGAAAAATATGCTCAGTTTAGCTGTAATGGCTGTTTACAATGCCATTGATCATGATACTGTAGGGAGAGATGAAATGAGAGGAGGGAGGTACTGTACAATGATATTATCTGGTATCATTATAATTAGTTGTAGTAGTTGTAGTGTTTATTATTGACTATTAGTTATTACTAACTCTAGGAACCACACGGTGCCAGACCCCCCATGATTCAACCCTCAAAGCTTGACAAACAAATCAACTCGGTTGTGAAAGCCAGTTTTTATTTCCAGCTATTTTTCAGACCATCTCCAAAATAAAATCCCTTCTCTCCTCCCAAGATCTGGAGAAAGTCGTCCATGCCTTCATCTCGTCCCGCCTGGACTGCTGCAGCTCCCTTTATGCTGTTACTGATCACTCATCGCTGTCACGACTACAGTTAGCACTGAACCTCGCTGCTAGGCTTTTTGACTGGCTGTAGGGAAAAGGGACCACAACACCCCCGTAATTGCTTCTCTTCACCGGCCCCCGGTTCGATTTACAATAGATTTTTTAAAAATTCTGTTACTTGTTTTTAAAGCTTTGAATGGGCCGGCTCCCTCAAAGGCAGAGGAGGCCTTTGAGTCTGCATACAGGTGTTGTGTGTGTGGAGAGTTTGTCGCTTGTAGGTGTGTTTTGTTCTTGTGTTTTGGAAGTTGTTTGCATTGTTGGTTTTATCACTTGTACTGTAATTGTTTTCATATCTTGCTATTTTTCTGTAATACTTCTGCAGCACTTTAAATGTGCTTAAATTTGACTTTGGCTTTGAACTAAAATCAACAATATTATTAGTAGGATTACTGTTAGTTTTAATGTTACTGTTATTGCAAATTTGTTCACTATTAGTATTTTTTTAGTGTTTATTATTAGGCACTTTCCTAGACGCATTAATAACGAGGCTTTCTCATTAATTATATTTGCAACATTTATATTTTTTTGTTCTTGTTGAATCTCAACCAAGGCCCACTTGAAACAGAGAGTTTGCTCTATAGTGGCCGTCTGTGTTTATATAACAGTTGAATGGAAAGAAATGGATCATAACACAGATGCTGAACTGTGTATGGTACTATAATCAGTCAGGGTCTCTTTTATAATTAGATGTTAAATACTCCCCCTGGGCTGTTGATGTAAGTACTATATGTACCGGTAAATGTCTCAGCTACATGTAGCAGAGAAGCTAACGCTGGGGAACGACCATGTGACAGCTTGGATGGACAGCTGATGGAGGGAATTCGTCGGGCCGTCACGGGCCAGAAACCCCTGGCAGCAGAACCCAAGGCTGGCTCAGCAGGTTGTGTTTTGGTAAATTATGAGTCCAGTTGCCAGATTGCATATGGTTGATGGTCGAAAATGAGATGTGAGATAATCAGGAACTAATTGTTTTGGTTACACCTCGTTGATCTCGTTGGATGCTTTTTTGAATGCGCCTGAGCCTTGTTTTTTTCCAGCTATTTTCAATGGAATCAAAGCAACCAGAAGAATTGCTAACTTTCTCTTGTCCATTTCTATTTTCAACACTGTTATCCTCCTTGTTACTTCAGGTTAGTTAGTCTGCAAGTTGTTGTCAAACTTTGTGTTGCATAGCAACAAGAATGATGTAATGCTCCTTGCACTCTTTGAGCTCCTATCATCCCATCTGACCATAGCCTAAAGCTGCACTAGGCAATTTCACACATTAGCAGCCCCAAATGGCAGCGAGAGATAACTGTTTGACTTTTAAGGACTTCAATACCCAGAGAACATGTAACGCGACGTCAGTAAACTACACACTCCTCAAACCTAAACTCTTCTCAGTAGCTGGTGGGAATGGAAGGGGTGAAAAGGTTCAAGCAACGTTGGTGAGTTCAGCTTTCTCTGTTTTGTTTTGTATTTCGCTCTTCAGTTTAAATTTGTCAGTTTCTCTTTTCGCAGAGAGGATTTCCCATCAGACACCATACCTGACACTAGAAATTAGCAAATCTGTGGCATCTCAATTTGGGCGGATGGGACGCTCTTCTCTGTAGCTCCACTTTGTGATTCAGGCTGATATGACATAAGGTGTATTTTTACATCAAAATATGTGAGTAAAACATTTATTTCTTTAATTTAATCGAACAACAAGGAATGCACTGAATCTGTTGAATGGGAGTTTGGTTATATGGCAATAAGAAATATTTAATCACCGCACAATTGAGTGAAATGATTGTTTCCTATATGTTGATACTCACACGACGTCATTGTAAATAATAATGCTCTTTGAGAGACAGCCACATCCATCACAGAATATCTCAGGCTCATTACAAGCCATTTACTTCGACTATTAGTCAAAGTGGTCCCATTGACCATGTCCTTCCTATTATGGAGCTCTAGCCTGCATTAGCCTTTCTGTAGCTGTAAACATTAACCTTTGCCGGTATTATTACACATGCTAATCCAGTTAGCTGGATCCCATCGACATTCGCTCTCTCATTTGCTTTCTGATTTGCTTACTCTGTAGGTCTCCTGTCTCTCTCTCTCTCTGTTTATACACACACGCATGCACGCACACACACTTAAACACACACATTCTGCACACACACGCACCAGCTACACTTCAGCATGCAGGCTGCTGGTTCTGTGCTGAAAAAGTCATCATTTGATAGCCTCTGGGCCGTGCTTATCTACTTCAGGGTCATCAGAGGAAACTTCTCTCCCATCATCACTTATCTTCACTCCCTCCATCTATCCATCCATCAATCCATCCATCTATCCATCCCTCTAGCTAGCTCACTCACTCAGAGACTCACTCACTTAAGCTGGATTTATACATCAGAAAGAAGTTATTTCTCAGAGGAGAGGAGTGTTTGGTGCTGCTTTCGGGGCAGAACAATGTGTCATTTCATGGTGTGTGCTGCATAACTTTTTTCTAACTTGTTCCCATGTGTTGGGGGCAGGAGACTAGCATAGCATAGACTCCAATTCAAACCCCCATGTCAGCAAGAATCCGTCCTGCTGAAGTGTCCTTGAGCAAGACACTGAATCCCCACCAGCATGCTGTTCTCGAGCCGACCCTGACCTCCGACCTCCCTGTGGAGGTAGCAGAAAGAGAATTTCTCTTTTGATTTTACCATTACATTTTCCAATGAACAGAACAGCTACTGGTACAGGGGAATTTTCCCATCTCACAAAATACATTCACATCTATTTGAGCTTGTCCGTTCAGCTGTCGAAGGGAAATATGTTGCTATTTTTTAACTAGACTTGCTTTCCCAGTGATTGGAAAAACATGTTAACCTTCAATTCACACATTTGCACATGCACTACTCACAAACCGTAGAATAGAGAAGAGTAAGCCATGTCCTTCATCTTCCATGTCCTCACTTGAGACTTGGCTTTTCAGTGCAAATAATTTTAAAATGTTAGCAGGAAAATTTTCACCATTATAGGTAAATATTAAACAAGGATCTTTTACTGTATTCCAGGTTAGAATGAGTAGACTTGAGGAAATGCAATCCTGTAAATAGCAGCTTAAAAAAACCTAGTGGTGTCTCTGTGCTTAACACGACTCAGGAAAAGCAAGTGGCTTACTCACTCACTTACTCGAGTCTCTCACTTAGTCAAGTCTGACCCTATTTCCCATCCACTGTCCCTTTGCTGTCCAGTCCTCCCTCTCTCCCTCCCTCCCTTGAGTGGATTCAGACCTCTCATTCACTCTCAGAGATAAAATCAATGGCCTCCTGCAGAGTCGCGATCAATAGCTTGGCTTCCACTGCAGGGCCAGAAAGGGGCTAGCGAGAGCTTTCTCATTATCTGTGTTTGCGACAATTATTTTCTGTGAATGCTGTACATCTTGATTGACCAAAAAAATAATTTTTCTAGCTCAACTAGTATGTTAGATAAACAAATAGTCATGGTTTTTTTTTGTTCTGTGTTGCTGTCAATCTTGCAAGCTCTACTTAGCCTTGATGTGGAAAACTGTGGGGGAGAAGGAGTGAGGTTCCTGGAAATCTGTATTGCTCATTACTCATTACTCAAAAAAAGCATGTTTTGTGATATTACTTTAGTTATTAATATCCTAAGAGCTGTAATTGGATATACTACTCCTATTACTTTTCAACAACAACAAAATTGGCAATTGTATCCTCTCTTATGTTCATAAATTGGAATAACTCAACTACCTCTCCTGTGCATTTCTGTAGCCAAATCACAGCAGGCCGGCAAGCAGCAGTGCAGTCAAAGGCAAAAAGTTAAAGGGACAATAGGCACGATTTTTATTGTCTCATAGCACAAAATGACTGTAATATATCTGTAGGGGTTTGATAGGGTTATAAGGGTTATTGATCAATACCAGTGACTGAATTATTACTTCTCCAGGTGCTGAGATTTCTGGTGCTCAAATCTCAAGACACTCCCAATCACCCCCTCAACCCCCCTCAATGCTTTTGCAGCCCCTTTGTCGCCGATAGAGGTTGATAAAAGTCATAGATTACTTAATGCCCCTTTAAGTACCTACATTTCTGATGAGTTTCACACATATCAACATACATTTGCACCCACACTTGAGTCATTTTTCTCTTTAGCCTGCATCTTTTGTTGGCTGCTTGTCTTTTTAAGTGCAATTTCCAAGTTTAGTGTTGTGATGTGTTTAAGTAGGTGTTACAGGAGATTTGGCATTATGTTATTTGCACATTTATTGTCATCTTTGCTCTCAATAAAATCAAAGTAATAATTCCACCTGGAAGAGCTTCCATTTTGCAGTGCGTGTCTGCATCAACTGATGACAGCTAATTACGACAAAAATGAATCATGGGTTTAGGGTGGTATTGAACTTCAATCTGTTATTTAAAGGGGATGATAATGATTGGTAACTGTAAAACTCACTGTCCCACTCCATTGCACTCGTTGCATGTTACAGTACAGACTTAGATGTTCGTTTTGGGGGGATGAGATGTTTTTACACATGCTGCAGTTGTGAGTATCTGGAACTGGGTTGTGTGTATCCTAACCTCAAAGTATAAGTTTGTGTGAATAAGCGACAAGAAAGCAACATCTAGTTGAGGCTTTATGCCTTGAGGTTTAAAACTCCATTGATATTCACGTGTTTGTCCATGTACATGTGTCTGCAATGCTGTATGTGTGTATACATGCCTGCACATGTGTGTATTGCCTATATGTGGCTATATTGCACTGGTAGTGAGTACACATTGAACCACATTAAATCATTCTTGTTTGTGTGTGTGTGTGTGTGTGTGTGTGTGTGTGTGTGTGTGTGTTCACATGTTTACTGTGCTTTTATCTGTCCTGTGGCAGGCTATATGTCTTTTGTCAGGCTGGCAGTGCTGCATGTGTAACACAGCCACAATGGAAACAACAAGAGATACAAAATGCAATCTCCTCAGTGTTTTCCAGGTCATGGCTGGGGTCATGGAGCTATACAGTTTATTTCTGCGGTATACCGAACCTGAAAAAGCTTCTAACTCTGGGTGAGTATAAAAGCCTTCTCCATGTGCATGGGGCACTTAGGCATGGCCTTCTGTGGCAAATTCTATGCTTCCATTCATACAGTGTTGAAGCCCTCTCCAGATAGCATTACTATTACGAGGAGGTCTAGTTGATGAGATTTTATCCTTTCCATATATGTTGATTTTTTCCAGCAACCGCAGTGCAAATTCAGGCTGACGTTACCCACTTTTTCTTCTGGGGTTCTGTGTCTCCTGTTCCTTAGTCCCATGGATAACTGGCCAAACGAAGGCGATGTGACATGTCAAGATAATTGCAGTGCAGCTACAATAGAGTTTAATAGCCAACATTTTTTTATTTCTAAAACATCAGCAGTAAACATCGGGTGTTGATGTCAGCCCCCCAGATGCAAAGAGCAAAGGCTTCTTTCTAGACTCACCATTTTGCGCCGACGTTCAACAGTCCATCAATCCATCGTAGAAGAGGCAGAGAGACCAAGTTCTCCACCAACAGCAGCCTCAGTAGACCAGAATGTAACGCAGCCAGAAGACATTTTGCCTTTTGCCTCTCACTCTCTTGCTCTTACTATGCTGTCACTATTCCACCTACATGTAAAACCCAGCCGAATGCAACAAGTTCAGGCACGTTCTCTGGGGGCTGTCGAAAGTCATTCTCGGAAATGTAGGAAATCACTAACTGAAGTAGAAGTAGACGAGGCAGGCTGAGGGAAAGTGGGTACAACAAAAAGGTAAATTACAACTCTTCATCACAAAACAACTCCTGGAATTCATTGAACATCATAAATTGATGATTTATAACAGTGTATAAGAGTGTCTGAGGGTGGAATTTTCCTTTAATTCAAATCCAGAGTGCCGTATGGATATTTTGAGCCCCATCATAGTGATTACCAGCAGTTTCGACCTGAATATATCTATCGCCCGGTTCAAGATTCCAGCTGTCACAATAGTGGTGGGATGACCAGAGTTTCCAGTAGATGTACACAGCGGGTAGCAAAAATAATGAAGTATTGAACTAATTAAAAGTAGCAGATAGCCACTATTACACTCGGATAATGATACTTAGAATAGATACTTCATGTGACGTGAAGGGGGGTCCAGGTCTTAGAAGATATAATGGTGACAGTATTCACACTTTTCAACATATGAGGATAGCGTTTGATCTTCCATTAGCATCCTTGACCGTATTTCTCAACTTTTGCTTAAGATTGGCTATAAAAAACTCACCATACAGAAGGTATTGGTTCCCTTTTACTCACTGAATCCTATCTACACTACATACTGAAAATATTTGGAGGGAAAGCCTTTCATATTGGATGGTCATATTTGTTGGGGAAACAGTGTGGAAAAACATAACTTCACCAGTTAATAATAAAAATAATAATAATAATAATCACTTTATTTATATAGCAGTTATACAACAGTTAATACTTTACAGCTTCATACACAGAATATATTTGACACCAAGGAAACACCATTCAGTGAGATCAACACCTTCCCCTCTGTGTAATCAGCGTGCGCTCGGCACATTCTTACACATGTATCGGTTTTCTCCTATGAGGTAACGAGCCTTTGGAAGCATATTAGTTCTATTTTGTCTGATGTCACTGATGTCACCATTCCTTGCGCTGTCAGATTATTAATTCTTACCGATGACTCATTCCTAACTTTGACATTACCACAGAAACCTTTCGAGATGTTATTTTCTTAGAATTACCTGCAGCTAGGATTAATGGTGCTAGACAGAAAACCATTGACAGTTGGCTATCAGCTGCAGAGATAACTAAAGAGCTGCTAGAGGATTTTGTGCAACCCAGCTACCTTTTATTATTTTTGATGGATGTGTGCAGATTATATACAATCTAGTAGCTGTGCATAGCCTGCACAGGAGGTATAATCTATGATAATCATTTCTGTGTTTAGTGTATGATAGTTTGTCTCTCTACAGAGGTAAAAATATGGTTGGCTAGAAATGAAGAAATTAAGTCGCTATGGATAGTTTGTAGAATGTAAGGTGGTGCAAAATCGGAACTTTTCGCAGTGTAGTCATTTACTCTCTTTACCTGTATGCTGTGTTACATTGATTTGAGCTGCAAGGCTAAACATGGCTCTGCATGTGTGTGTGTGTGTGTGTGTGTGTGTGTGTGTGTTTGTGTTTATATCCACATGTCCTTCACCAGAGGTTCGTTTGACTAATAAGCTCTGCAAAACACATCATGAAGTCTGCAGTTCAATTAGAGAAGAGAACATGCGAGAACATGCTCACGTGTGTGTGTGTGTGTGTGTGTGAAGGGGTTAGAAGTCACGTTCTCTCAGACCCTTGAAACAGCTCAAAGTGTGTGTGACTGGAG
This sequence comes from Centroberyx gerrardi, assembly GCF_048128805.1. Lineage (NCBI taxonomy): Eukaryota > Metazoa > Chordata > Actinopteri > Beryciformes > Berycidae > Centroberyx > Centroberyx gerrardi. The sequence continues at coordinate 19,556,823 of NC_136014.1, forward strand.
AAACAAGTGGAAGGCAAATTACACACACAGGACCCAAAGACATGCTTATCCTTTTTCACCAGTACATTCTCTCTGCATGTGTGTGTGTGTGTGTGTGTGTGTGTGTGTGTGTGTGTGTGTGTTTGTGTTTATATCCACATGTCCTTCACCAGAGGTTCGTTTGACTAATAAGCTCTGCAAAACACATCATGAAGTCTGCAGTTCAATTAGAGAAGAGAACATGCGAGAACATGCTCACGTGTGTGTGTGTGTGTGTGTGTGTGTGTGTGTGTGTGTGTGTGTGTGTGTGTGTGTGAAGGGGTTAGAAGTCACGTTCTCTCAGACCCTTGAAACAGCTCAAAGTGTGTGTGACTGGAGAAACAAGTGGAAGGCAAATTACACACACAGGACCCAAAGACATGCTTATCCTTTTTCACCAGTACATTCTCTCTGTGTGTGTGTGTGTGTGTGTGTGTGTGTGTGTGTGTGTGTGTGTGCGTGCATGCATGTGTTTAAATGGATGCTTGATTGTTGGTAAAGCGATTTCTACCTCTGCAGTAACAGCTCATGTTATTATTTGGGTATAATTGTTTGACACATCACATTCTTGTACAGTACCATCAGTGATAGATATGTGCATCATTATATTTAACATAGCAGTAGGGTAATTGATTTCTTTTTCGGTGATCTCTAATTTAGCAGTGACCTCTTATTCATTGTCATTGCTAAATGACAAATTAAATCCCACTCTCATGGTCGTTGTATTTATTTAGGCTCTCATCATCAGAAAACATAATCTGCAATTATCTCATCAAACAAAAGCCACGTGTCTCTTTTTGTCTCTTCTTTGTCTGCAGAGAACTTGTGGTTGAATAAACAATATCTTAAGCTTACTTAGATGAACGACTGTAGCGAGAAAACGGCAAAGTGTTTGCTTAAATCAAGTGTGCACCATTAAAATAAACGCTCAGTAGGGTTTAGAAAGTTACTGCAAATCTGGGCTCACTGCGGCAATTTTTACATGTTTCAGTTTGATATTTTTGGTGAAAAAAAGCTTCATTTTCTGGCAACAACCGCCATGCTGGTGACATTTAACACTGAGTCATATTCACGAATTTCAAGTAAATTAGATTGCATGAAACTTTAATGATCACCCTGGGGACATTGAATTAAAATTTGATTGTTTTTAATGTTTTAATTTAACATGTATTGGCCTTGTATGGCACTAATTGGCTGTGAGCAAACTCTTCATTAACGCCTGGGAATGTTATCTAAGTAAAACATATACTGACTTATTCTTTGCATAATGATGCAAACTGAGCCACGGAGAACACATACTGCTCTTTTTTTCAGTGCGAGGAAATGCCATTCCTAGATATTTCCCACTATATTCCCTATATATTCCCCGATATTTCAGATAGCGTTGCATGTGTGCGTGTTTAATGAAAGATCAATCAAAAGAAAAAGGGGAAGAAGGCAGCGAGGAAGACAGAGAGAGAAAGTGCTGTCAAATTCATTAGGTCGCCTATACACAGAGGCAGCTAATTAAGGGCCTTAGCGGTGACGCGTGGCTTTGAATTAATCTGGCCTCATTACTGCGGAAAAGCTTGTCAGTTTTATTTGCCTCTTTTTCTCTTTCAATCTGCTTCTTTTTCATCTGTGCGTAACTCTCTTCGTGTGTTTTTTTCTCCACCTTGTGCGTGGATTCACTGCTCATCCACCCAATTTAAACTGATTTCACTCCAATCATCCTGTCAGCCTGGATTTCAACTGATAGCTCTATGTGAGTTACAAATTGCTGTCAGATTGGATAGGAGACATGTTTTATCAGGTTATGTTTGTCACTGCGGAGAAGTAAAATGGATATGATTTTTGATAATTTGGAACAAGAAATTTAACTGTTTGTTTGAACAGTTCGGTTAAACAAATTCGGTTAAACAAAGTGAGTCGCCTGTTGTCTCATTCGCTCCAAAATGAGAGCGACACCGATGCAAAATCATTGTGGTGAATTTATGTCGCTGAGAGCGCAGCACAAAATGGATGAGAGGCAGAATGAAATGAGTGAATTCAGTATTATCAGCTGACAAAGATTCGTCTGACCTCTCCTTTTCTCCTTTCCTCCTTTCCTCCTTTCCTTTTTGCCCTGCTCCCCTCTTTTCTCCGTTCATGCTGCCCACACCACTTTCACCAGCATCGTTTTCAGAGCTGCTTCTCATTTTCCAGCACAATTCTTTAGCAAAAAGAATCTGTATTCTGCAGTTATGTGGGCTGGTATAGGAACACAACGATTTTTATTGGTCCAGTAACGCTGTGGCTTAATAAGTGTAATCTGTCCGCTAGCCCAAAGGTTAAAGCCCGGCAATATATCAGTGTCCTCCCGTTATATTGCTGATCTTTAATTGCTTTGCTGGTGGGTTAATTGTTAAGGTGTACATAGAGATCATTTGGAAATGATCCATCACTTAGTACTGTAATAATGAGTTTTCAATGGTTGGCTGGGCTGAAGTTGCCTCCCTCGCTCCCCACAGAGGGAGTTGTTGAACCAGAGCGCTGCAGACTTTTCACTGTGTGGTGAGGTGCAGCAAAGTGGAATGGTAGGGTGGAACCGAGTGTGTGAAGGAGGTCGGGGGTTGGGCTTGTTTGTGTGTGCGTGTGTGTGTGTGTGTGTGTGTGTGTGTGTATGTTTTAATCAAACCAGCTCTATCCCCTCGCGTCCTCCAATTTGTAAGTACAAACCTCTATTGCATAGAAATCAGGACACAGACAATTTCTAATCCATGCAGCTGCATCCCATCCCTGCATTACATTACTCTAACCAGAGGCTGAACACTGGTGGCTGAGGCGCATAGCTTGTTACCATGACGTCCTGGGTTCAATCTTAGTCACCTGTTTTCCCCCCTTTCTCTCCCAATTTCCCTTCTCTCTCTTGCTCAACTGTCAAATAAAGGCAAAAACGCCTAAAAAAAGAGGCCAACCACTTTCAGTACACAGCCTCGGGGATGCAGCTTAAGATCTCTTCCCACCAGATGTTGGCCCTTCCAGCACCACACACCACTCCCTCCACTTACCCAGTGGACGTACAAAGAACTCCAATTTGCAATTTTCATGTTTTAAATGTCAACCTGCTGTTGATTATACAGTCTGGTTTGCCATTAAAGTGACTTGTCAAAGGATTTCAATGCACTTAGAGAGCAAAGATTACAAGGTGAGGTTTTCTTATTTTGGAAAGGTGGCGATTAGCATAATAAAGAGCACTTGCAAACAATTTCTAATATCAAACAAGCCTGCTGTCACCATGGTGCCCCGCGCACGTTTGGGCCGTTCCGAGTGAACACTAGAAGTTTAGTTAATTGTGTTATTTTGTTATGTCGATTGATGAGAGAGAGAGAAAAACTTCTTTATTTCTTTTGCTGGAAATTCATAACGCGGTGGCTAATGATGGATGAGATGTCAGGAAACAGACCTCCTATGGACAGCTTAGGGACAGCTGATGGTAGTTGCTGCTGTCACTGTGAAATATCGATGTGAGACTCCCATCTCCAAAACCCTCGCTATCTCTGGTGAATTTCCAATATGAAGTTATAAAGTTGTCCGTCTTGTGTCTACTCTGACTGAACCAGTTTATGTTATTCCCTCCAAAGTCAGAGAGTTTTATTGTACTGAGAGCTGCGCTGTCATGACATCTTGTTTTGTATGTTTTTTTCTGCAGTGATATGTGATAATCACCCTGTGTTCTGTTGTGTAGAGTCAAAGATGTTATTTGATCAATGTTTCAATGTCACTTCATGAGCTGCAAAAATATATGATGATTCACTTTTTTGGGGTTTTTTCAGCTAAGCATTGCGCAACCCTAACCCTACCTCACTGTACAAAATATACACTGAGAGGCATTCACAGGATCAATAATATCTCCAGCTAATATGGTGTGACACAAAAGTAGTAGTGTAGAGCGTCACAATAACAGCACCTCCCTGCAAAGCTAAAGGGCAGCAACTGCATAGACCAAGACAGAGTGCAACTGAGAAAAAAATACTCTAAATTGTCTTCATTTTCATGATCTCCTGTTCTGAGTATTCTTGGTACATAAGCGGATAATATAAATAGTTTAGTAGCACCTATGGGTCTAATTTTTGTTCAAATGAAATCTAAACCTGACTAATCTAAATCTAATCTAACCTGAGCTTTGAAAGCACAAAAAATTAAGTTAATTTTAATGTTGTTTACCTTCATAGTACTCTGAAGTTTAGATCTTAAAGCCACAATGAAATGGAAAAATGACTTTTTCACCTTGTTAGTAAATGATCCATATCATAACATGCACAAATTTAGCACAAATTATTTATATTTTTTTCATTTTCTTATATTTATCTCATATATTACTTTTACTTCATGCAGTACTAGTAGGCATACATAACCCTAACCTAACCCTAACCCTCACATCACATGAAACCTGCATGCAGCCTCACAACTTTCAAAGCGGCCCAAGTGGCAACATGGCACAGCGGTACATTTTGGGGAGTTTCCTTTTCCTAAAACACCGCGGTTGTGTCCCGTGGCTGGAATGGATTCATTTTGATGAATCCAGAATATGTGGCAGCTGAAGAATATGCCTATGCAAAGCTTTTTTTTTAACATTTTCACAGTTTTGCTTTTGCCTTTAAATACAAGAACAGGGACTGCTGGCAATCTGTGGGATGTAGCTGTATTGTCATTGGGACAGTTCCCTTAAATATAAGTTACTTTTACCACCATGTGTTTAACACAGGCATTCCCAGAAGCTGGAAGTACCACTGGTATCCAGTCCTTGTGACAAAGACACAACAATTTGCTTGTACCTGAGACAATAAAAAGCTTTGATCAATACTTACATAGACTGTCATGTTGAAATATATTTAAATCTGTAAATATCAAGAACTATGTTACATTAAATCTTTATGTGATGCCCCTCTCCTGCATTCAGCGCTGCTTAATTTCTATACTACACAGGTACGCTCTGGACAAGTCAGTGATTTCTCCGAACAATTTCAACTGTCTCATTTCTCCGCTCAAGAACTGCAGCTATCAGATGAGTGATTTATATCTTCCATGTGTGTGTTTCTCCCTCTCCCTCCTCCGACTTTTTGACAGGCTGAAATTGCTTTATTATTCCCCCAGAGTCTGTCAAATCCCTCGGCAGCCCCCCAAACTCATCACCCATCACTGGCTCTTTGTCTGAGAGGAAATAAAGTGTTGGGATTTCCTGGGTGACAGATTTGTGTAATAGTCCCTCGTTCAGACAGGGAGAACAACCCAGTGGACACAGGAGGAGAGCCGGGGAGAAAGGGGATGAGAGAGAAGGAGGGAGGCAGATCGGTCCTCTTTCTTAAGTGAAAATTGAGTTTCTTTGAGATTCTCAGGTGGCGAGGGCCTGAGACCTTTCCTTTTGAATCCTGAAAAGGAGAAAAGGCACGCTCCCAGTCCTCGCCTCGATCCAATATGTTATTATGGATCGGCCGACAAAGAAAGGAGAGCGCACAAGATTCCCTCAGCTATTCTGGGTCATTCCAGCACTTTTCCAGCAGCAAAGGTATCCTAAAAAATCAATTTGGATGTTTTCTGTAGAGAACACACTGCTCTAGATAGTTAGTTTCAAGTGATAACTTAACATTTTAGTCTATTCTATTTTTTTCTCATTCTGTGTGTGTGTGTGTGTGTGTGTGTGTGTGTGTGTGTGTGTGTGGGTATGACTTAAGTTACTTTCAGGGACACACACCAGACTTAAGACCAGTTGATTGGGGGCGGCTTGTGCAATTGGGGACAAAAGCCGTGTCCCCAATTAGTAAAAAGCTGATTTTTGGGTCAGTGGTTAAGGTTAGGGTTAGGTTAAGGTTAGGGTTAGGTTAAGGTTAGGGTAAGGGTTAGGTTTAGGCAAGTAGTGGTTATGCTTAGGGTTAGGGTAAGTCTCCAGGAAATGAATGTAAGTCTATGTAAATACCCCAAAAGTGACTTAAGTAAGACTGTGTGTGTGTGTGTGTGTGTGTGTGTGTGTGTGTGTGTGTGTGTGACAGAGAGAGAGAGACAGGTAAGGGCAGTGAGAGAAAGTTCTGACAGTTTGATGATTGTTAGTTAGATTGTAAAATATTCTGCTGGCTAAGATGTTGAATTTGGTCGAGGAGTTTTGCAGTTTTTTTTATCTTTTTTAGCAATTGAGCATCTTTTACCCGTTGAGCATAACTTGACATGCCGTGCATACTTGACAGCACAATCTGTTATATTTCATGAGACTGAATCTCAGTAATACAGCGTGTTGGATGTACTTCCTTAACAACTATCTGCTGGTTGATTGATCCATTCTGTGTGGTATGAGTGGCTCCCATTACATGTAGTGGTTTGTAGCAAGACAGTTTTAAACAGTCAAATCACATATCTTTTGCGGCCTTTCATAATGTTACATTGTTTTGACGAGCTAACATAGCTACCTAGAAGGTGCTAATTAAGTAGCATTCATTGAAAATGAACATAAAAACTCTTCAGAGCTTATCACCAACCCCAACAATGGAAGCAACTGTTCTCCAAGCATCGTTTTTGAGACATTTATTCCTGTCTTTCAAATAAAAATCGTAGAAAACTGGGAAACTTTGAATGGATATAACAAACTTTAATAAACTATTTTGCACTTGCCAGGAGGGACTATTGTTCATGAAATAAAATCACGTTGGTAGGGAAACAAGGAAACGCAAAAAATGTGATTGGCTGTTGACGGCCGATGACCGTGAAAAGTTAAACCATGGCCAACTTTTCTCAGCCGACAAGTTTGTTGACTGTTCACACATCAGCAGTGTTTCCCTGATCGCTCAGCTCTAATATATTAATGGACTTCCAGTGGCTTGAAGGTAAGCTGGTAAAGGTTATAGGCTCAAATTTTAGGGGCTGACCTATGCTACCACACTTTTTAATTTCCTGTCCTTCTTTGCTACCCAATTTCATTTGAAAAACTAATCACAAAGGGTGGAATACTCATTGGAGTCAATATTTGATACTGATTCCCATACGCTCTCCCATAGTTCTCTTTCCACTTGTCTCCCTCCACAGGGAGGTCAGAGGTCAGGGTTTGAGAAACAATTAGACGACGGGAACAGTGATCTTAGGGAACATAGAGGTGATCCTGGTCAGAGAAAAGACGACTTGGGGAGAGGCTTTGCAGTCAGCTGTGCCCCTTGGCTTCAGAAGAGCCCGATGCTTTCTAGATATACGCTTAACTCACACTGATTTCCTCTCCTATGCACCAAAGAAGACTGGCAGTGGAATGAAGGGTCAAATCGATGAGTCAGAAGACAAGATACGCTGATGTTTTTAAAGCACGGATAATATCTCCGAGCTTTGGGACGGACTCAATGCCAATCCCTCATTTTGCTTTCAAGGAGCTGTTTCCACTGGATGCCTTATACCTTGGGATGATATTTTAAAGGGAAGCCTTGACATTTTGAATTTTTAGTCAGCTACAGATTATCAGAAAAACATACATTTGTACTTCAGTTTCCCCTCAGTCTTGTTAGTTTGCTTTCCCTCTTGGAAATCAGGCCGCACATGTTGTAACGTGAATTCACCACAAAGTGTGTTTCTCTACATTGTCTACTGCAAAACTAGCAATGTCATGTATGCTATCTGCTATCTAACACTGACACAAACTAGCGTTCATGCTGATATACACAAGCTGCGACATCAGTGGAAAAAACTTCTGATTCTACACTTCAAACTCTCTCTCTTTCCCCAAAGGAATTCATGAAATAAAGTGGACTATTTCATAATTCATGCCTTGTGATTATTGTTTTGCTCGTGTATTCAAAGACGAATTCACTGGCTTTGTCTGCCCAAATAAACCGTCCTCCGACCCTTTTCTTTCTTCTCTCGTTTGCTTTATATTTTGTTGTCATCCATTCTGCTTCCTCATACGCCATCTGTCCCACATTCAGAACGGCCAGCAATAAATTGTTTATCACCCCATTACTCTCACTTATGACTGACTCCTTCACTTTGTGTGTTTTGATATATATGTCTTCTCTGTTCTCTGGTAGGCTGGTGCGCCTGATGAAGGCCCATATGACCAAAACATCACATTTAGCTCTGCAATAAAAAGATCATTTTTAATGGGGAGAATGTCGTGCCAATTAATTTCTATGGACTTCAAGTTTATTTTTAGGCATGTGGAGAAAAAAAGAAGAAGAAAAGACAGTTCTGGATGTTGGCTGTTTCAGCTGACAAGAAAAACAAGACAACTGTAATTTGCATGCATGTCATACTCCCAATTTTCACAAAGCGTTTGACTGGTTTGATACCGACACTGATAAATCATCTCCACGTTGGAGAACGAGCATGCCCCCAAATTCAAAAGTAGATTAAAATGAGTTGCCCTGTGACAAGAGTTGCACCGCTCTTGTCTTTTCCTGCAAGGTTCACAAGAGGAGCCTGTTCCACCAACTTGGTTTAATTACACTGATGTGAGAACCCAGTGAGAGCTTGTTAAGCCTCTCTGATTGTTTGTTCTCCTCTGGAGCCCTTCGCCTATCGTTCCCCCGACGATGACACTGCCCGGCATCACACCGGCTCAATTACCCGTGAAATATTCTCCCACACGCGTCCTCTGATGACGCATTACTTTGCGGACGACTCTCTCGTTGTGCTTTTCTTCCGTGCATGGAGATCAGCTGATGTGGAAACAACTGGAAGGCTGACCGCTTTATGTGACTGCGCTTTCATTTTCACCATGTTTGCCGTTTTTGCCTTTTAATTAGCCATAGCCGATGATGAAGTGTTTGTTGGCCTGTTTCCCTTCCCTTCATCAGCACGGATCGGTGTCCCCTCGGTCATGGTTACCATGACAACAGCAGGGACACCAGCGACTGGTGGGAAGTTTGCTTTCCATGGTATAGATTGGTCCTGTTGTTCTCTTTATATTGGATAAGGGATTTTAAGGGTTTTGGGGCGTTCGACAATATAAACGCAAGACAAAAATAAGTTTTGCTTGTGTAAGAAGCAGTGGGGTGTGATGTGAATGGCATCTGTAGAAATTTGAAGTGATCCAGCTTTTTGTCATTCAGCGCCAGCGCCGCACTGCGATAGCAAAACTCCAGCCTCATCTTTAATTCATGATTTACCACTTCAAAAAAAAAAAAAATCCTGCTTTTCCAAAATAATCCAGTGCTACAAAAGCCATGCATGTGATGTTCCGACTAAATCTCCTTCCCACGTTTGAATCAAGATGTTCCTTGCAAGCGAAAAAAAATAAATAAATAAGTAAAAATGAGAGGAAATAGCAAACGTTGCTGTCAGGCGACAAAAGGTTTTGCATCAAATGGAACACAATAACGCCAGTGGCAATCACGCAAGGAGCACCTCTGGAGATTGTGGCGGGCTGTCTGTGCTGACACGAGGACTTCACAGCCCATTCATCTCCTGGTTGTTCTGCTGCTCTCCCAAGACTGCACACCGGGACCGCCGTGCCAGGCCGCTTTGTCGCTGGAATACACAAGCGCAAACACAAACACCTCGCAAGGTGGAAACAACGGCGACACGCAGGGCCGCTTTGTCTCTGGAATACACAAACATGCTGCTAAGTCATGCACACAAACTAAATATACAGAGGCAGACAGACGCAGAGGCTCACATACATGCACAAACACCATCGTATCTAAACAGGCTGTAACTTCAAAGGAAATCAGAGGAAAATGGATGAGGAAATGACTTATGAATCATGTCTATCTCCCTCTATCTGCCCAACACACACACACACACACACACACACACAGACGCAATCAAACAGACACCACTTGAGAAAAAGTATGAGAGAGTAGCAATTATGTACTCCTGCAACCATTTCAGGGGTGAAGGGTTAAACTCTAGACGTTCCTGTCTGTGCCCCATGTGCGTCTCCATCTAAGCTTGACAATTATTCTAAAGTGGTTGGAAAGCTCAGACTGTATAGAACTGTAGGGTCACTTTGGGAGATGCTGTTTTTTAAATTGTTTGCCACTTTTAATTGTGTCCACTTTTAATGAAAGACTAGTCAAGTTCAGCTCAAGTTGTCAAAGTATTCAAAAACCCATTCTAGTTGAATTTTGCCCCAGTTTGCTTCAGAGTAGACTCACTTCACTCCTCACTTTGTTTCACAATGTTTTTTTTGGAGGAAAGTCAGACTCAAGCCCTTCTCAGAGAGGAATTAACGCTGTTTACCTCTTCAAACAATCACCAGGGCAGCACTTAAAACTCGGGTATTGAAGGACGTTGTGTGTGCATTAGCTAGTCTTTGTTTACTGTTGGACCCACATGAGACACACGAGTGGGTGTGATCCAAGGAGCAAGATGTGGGTGAGGGGGAGCGATGGGGGGAAATCAATCAGAGTTGACCATCCGTCAGATTCGGAGCCAAAATGGGAAGCGCAATCCCTGCCGGTCAAACCAGGTTTGGAGGAAGTAGAAGGTGGGCAGCCCAGGAGGTCTGCTCTTTGTTGAAACTGTTGAAATGACATCTATTACCTTCTGAAGGTCTGAAACAGATTACCTTTTCCTCTCCTGGGAGTGAGTTTGAACTGGTTTCAGCCATAGATATCTTTTCCGGTATGTTTCCTCAGCTCCACCAGATCATTCAGCTGCCTAAAGTTAGACATGGAAACTATCAAAGAGATCATCATTAAAAACAATCTCTTTTATCTGGAGTGATGCAAGAATATCAGATTTATTCAGCAGAAGTGGATAAGTGAAAACAGTTGCCTTTATATCAGCAGTGATGAAATTGTGATTGTTTGGCTCAAATCAGGAGCTCCGACGCTCGTCTCAAGAGGGAGAGAGACGGAGAGGGAGGCGAGTGTGCAGTGCTTTGTTTGCTTTGATGATCATATTTCTCCTAGATATAAATATGAATCCATCTCCAGAAGTGTAATTGAAAGTGAGCATGAGTGTTTGAACCGTACCACCGGTCTCAGTCTGTCACACTAATAAGCTACAATCCAGCTTTGATGTCAAAGTGTGTCACCTCCTTAGGAGAGGAGCAAAGGGAAGGGCTCCCCCTCGCTCTCTCCCCTGCTTTTTTATCTCTGCCACTGGAAGAAATAATCTGTATCTGTGAGATGCCATCTGAAGTGGGGACACACACACATACACACATACACAGTGTTCTGTACATGAAATTATTAATCATCCTAACAAGGAATCATCAGCAGCACCCACAAACTGGCACAAAAGAAAGTGGCAGTTCTGAATGTGACTAAAGCAGAGAGATTTTCATAATTTATTGATTGCAGATATGCCACATGGGACAAGCAGCTTTCATGAAAAATGGCTGAGGATAAAGGACGGATGTAACTGAAGAACAATAAGATAGAGGAATGAAACACGTGAAATTAATATTTCATCCTGTTAGCAGAGCGGCGACGTTCCCCTCTTACTTGACAGGTGACAGATGTCTTGGATGTCTGTCTCCTCTCATCTCCCATTCCCTCCCTCCTCCCCCCGTCTTCCTCATTAACACGCCTTTCAATTGTGACATATAGATGACATTTAAATATAAATCACCAGCATTAACATTTATAAACATCAAGGTTTTATGATGGCCTGGTAATGAGGTATTATAAATCCCAGGGCCACAGTTCACATTGCCAGAGGACACATAAACCGGCAAGAGCACTTTAACAAGGACATGATGCAGCGCTGCTCCGCTCTGCCATCCCACAACATCAACATCTGAGACTCACTGCAGCCGCTACATAACTGATTTATGAGTCCATGCTGGAGGTAACATACATATGTATTTATATAGCTACAGTATCAACTCATAAATCTAGCTTACAGTTAGCTAGTAAGGAGTATATAAATACTGAACACACAGACACACAGACAGACAGATAGAAAGATAGATAGATAGATAGATAGATAGATAGATAGATAGATAGATAGATAGATAGATAGGAAGAGACCGAGAGAAAACAATTTAGCACCCTAATGGATATGTGATGTAAAAGGGAATCGAAGACTAGAAAAAAACAACGGCAATAAAGTGCAATTTGAATGATGCTTGTGCAAGGAAAGCCATTAAGCGGCGGTCAATAGAGGAGGACAGGCAGCCTGAGTATTAAACTGATCATGACATCAAGCTGAAGGCAGAGAGGCCCGCTGAAGACTTCCGCTTGGCAGCGCTGTATTCATCTGCAGCAGAGCCTTTTCATTCAGCACTGGACATAATAGATGATCCATTGATCCCTCTCTCTATCTCTCTTTCTCTCTCTCTCTCTCTCTCTCTCTCTCTCTCTCTCTCGCTCTCTCTCCATGAGTTTTTTCCACTGACAAAAACTCTGCTCCCGGTGTAATCAAAAAGAAACATTCATCTTGATTATAGTCCACTCTAAGCCACGGGAACAAGCTCCGTTATGTCTATTCATCATGTCGCTGCCGGCCTTAATAGGACCTGGGCTGGTTGCAGCTCACGCTCTATGAGGCAGTGCTTCTCAAACATTTTCAAAACACAAAAATCGAAGGCACGTCGAATTAATTTTTCAGAGATGACACGCAAGCCGTAAGATCGGGTTCAGGCTCCCAGGAGAGGGAGGGATGAAGTTTTGCCTGCAGCAATTCAGGTTATTACAGAGGATAGGGAGCGACCCTGCAGTCCAAACAGTGGCGGGACGAGTATTCTTGTTGACAGTGACACGGTCTTGTTTGACACCGATTTCTTTTTAGATTTGAGCTGAATCTCGACGCGCACCTGAGCTCTGCCCTGCAGGGTCACAGCTAGCTCACACTCAAAGAGTTGAGGGTCAAAAGTGCAGATGTATTGTTTTACATCCTCAAAGTATTCAGCGTTTTGCTGCGTTTTGCCTCAATGTGCCTCCAGAAACTACATGTACAGTACAGCTGTGTTAACTCTTTACTGGTGGTGCATTATGATCATAAGCATGTCTTAAGCATTTCAAAACATGCATGTATTATAATGTATTATAATGAGTGTTGGGGGCAATGTGTTTCTCTGTAATGTGTTAGAGTACTCAGGTTACTTTTTATAGTATCAAGTTAAAATTACTATCTTGCTACTCTTCTGTATTGTTAGTGCAAATTAAGACTTGAAAAAGGCATCTGCACACTCTAAATCTGTACAAAAATCTTTTGTTGTGAGCTTTCGGTCAGAGACCTTCAAGGCATAAACAGGCAACAACTGAACAAAGCAGTATGAGGGCTGCACAACAAGTCACTTAATTGCACCAAAGCAAAACACCTGTCATCCCAGCATGTGACCAAGGGAATTGTACTCCCAAAGATACCTGGCAGACAACAAAGAGACAGTTATACAACAAGAAACACATTAAACACAACATGTACAATATTTACATGGTTGCGCAAATTAAAAAATTTATATTCTGCAGCATCTTGTGCAGACAACATGCTGCTAATTTAAAAAAATGCAAAATATGCTTGATACAAATGAGCCTGGCTTACAGTTTTAAAAAGACAGCAATAGTCTTGCATTGCATTTTAAAACAATGATCAACAACACACTTGGCAGCACAAGCCATATTGCTACAGCATGTTTTGGAAGTTAAGAGCTAACTTTGTAAAGTAACTAATTATTTTTTAAGGTAAATAACAAAGTAACCAATTATTAGGCTACTTTTAAAAGTGACTTTCCGTAACACTGATTATAATATGTGTTGTAATGCATTATGAATAAGCAACACTTCAACTCCTCAGCATGCTGATTTTTGCCACAGCGTATCCTGCTGTGTTACACATTTTATTTGATGGTAGCAATTTTCATACAATATTACATTACCGCACAATCCCTATACCGTTCTTCTGTCTACATTACTCCTTGATCCTATTCCCTGAAGTACACTCTTGCCAAATGACTCACATGGCTCAATAAACCGGAAAGTCTAAGCTCTTCAATCCAATCCTGCACTTTGAAAATCATCGCACATGAGCACACTTGAGGGGGGAAGGGTGTATTTGGGTTGCTTATGTCAACACCTGTAGTGCATCTTTTATGATCTTGTAAATCTTAAGTGATTGTTTTTATCAGACAGGTTGTGGGTGGGTGTGCGGTGTATATATGCGTGCGTGCCTGTGTGTCACCCACAAGCCCGCAGCAATTTCACTGCACATTACAGTTGATGGATCAGCCGACTGCCACACACCTTAGAGCCGAGGTGCAAAAGCAGTCAACACATGTATCAAGAAACCGAGGAGAGCGGCGTGATTCTTTAGAGTTGATGCGAAACGACAGAGGAATAATAATGAAAGGCAATTGCTGTCTTACAAGTGACCTGGATTGATACACAGAGATACAGAGGCAGTCAATCCTCCAACAATGGGGTGTCTGTGGAAACACGTTATGTCTAATCCCATTTGTCAACAATAGGACAAACTTAGATTTTAGGGTCATAGCGTTGCCGCAGACTAGAACAACACATTCACACACAGCTACACGCCATCCATTGCCTCTCTGAATAGCATTACACGCAACAACACAGTGTGTGTGTGTGTGTGTGTGTGTGTGTGTGTGTGCACGGACGCATAGGTCAGCGCAGTTAGTGAATGATGCGCATTGGACTGTCAGCACGAATTACAGTAATAAGACATCATAACAAAACGCTGTGTGTATATAAGTACATTTCTTCATATTTTTTAGTTTACTTTTAGTTTTCTTGCGAGTTTATCCCCCTTCTGCCACGGAAGCCTCAACATAAAATATGTTTGATTTCTCAGTGTGAGCCCTGCATCAACTGTACACCTCTATTTTCTGCGGAAAAGGCAGCAGAGACATAAATAATAAACATTATCAAAGTTTACTATTCCTCATTGTTTCTCTTTGATGCGAGAGCAGCCTCCTTCTGTCAACCGAGCTCCTGCCTTTTCTTTTCTTTTTTCTTTTTTGTTTGGCTTTGATGCACATTTAATGAGGTTATACAGTACCTAAGCGTTCTGTATACTGGGTCTGTGCTATTTCTATATACTCAACGGATTCTATCATTGCCACCTCTCAGCTCTATTGACCTGGGTCCACTCTTGTGTAATCACAAACCACGGGGTTTTGTTCTTAATGTGCCGCTGTCCTCCAAGCAGCTCAAGGGTTTCGGCTGATTGCAATGCCAATACAGATGTGAAGAAGCGTTTGAGTTTAGTGCCCGCACTCCTGAGGAGACTATTTAATGGGAAATCCACCCCAAAACACTTTGGATAGTTTGGATAGTTAGATAATCTAGATTTGCGTGCATCAACAAGCTTCTCTGACTGTTAGCAAAAAGAGACAAAATACTAATCTGTGGCTTTTTCCCGTTCTTCCACATTAGAGTCTTGGCTCTGGATTCTTGCTCTTGGAGAGTTGTGCCTGTTTACAAAAATGTTTACACTGTCCAAGTACATCGAAAAATAATTCCCTTTTTGGGTAGATTTCCCCTTTAATGTGTGTTCCCCTGGCTGAGATTGCTGGCTTTGTGGCACAGCACCCAGATGATAACAGATGATGTGAGAGAGAGAGAGAGAGAGAGAGAGAGAGAGAGAGAGAGAGAGAGAGAGAGAGAGAGAGTCTTTCCATGACCTTCCAAACATTCGACTCATTTGACTTTGATGTGTAAAACAAACCAATGAATGGAGGGGCGGATGTGCTTTAATTTTGCTCTAAATTACAAACTCGAATGGGGAGAGCGCTAACTGAACAATAGCAAGGTGCAAAGGGCCTTGCTCTTTTCCTGTGACACAACAGTGCCACCTGCTGGTTTGTGTGTGTTTGTGTGTGTATCTGTGTGTGAGTGTGTGTGTGTGTGTGTTTTAATAGATGCATATGTGTGTGTGCTTACCTGCATGCGTCTATGCACTTAAACGGTTTATATCCAAACTGATTTATGCTTTGTTGTTGCATAAAACGCTTCTCGTTTCAAGTCTTGTTGTAAAATCATACTTTGTCCTCCAAGAAGGATTTTTACATAATGTCAGAGAAAAAGTCTAAAACCTCCACTCCCGGTTGGCATGACGATCAGCTAGACTTGACTAATATGTTTGTGAGTTCATTACCAACTTTGGAGGAGATTGTAGAGAGGAAAGAAGACCTGAAGACTTATCAACAATATTGAGAGATAAGTCTCATCCTGGTCGGGCTTTGAGTTTTTCAAATCTGCTGCTAGGTTGCCCAAATTGCACTGCTGCTTCTTCATCCATCATTGTTATAGTAACAGGGGAACGCATGCAAAACATTGCGCTAACAAGTGAGATACCATCCACTCTCGCTCCCCTTTAATGGCCCCCAGATTGCTGGTAAAATGTGATTAAATCATTGCAAATCACATGGCTTCATTGTATCTCTCATCCTACAGTGATTGAAAATCTATAAGAAGGTGCTGTGGTAGCTATCAGGGAGGTATTTCATCACACATCTATCCCCTATTAGTACTGCAGTGGCAGTCATAACCTACTCTTTTTCAAAGTAGAGTTGAATAAGAATTCTCTAACACAAAATCGGAGTCTTTAAGTGATAAAAAGTGGGACATATGATGGCTAAAGCTGTGGAGAAGACCAAGTTATCTCATCAGTCAGTTTTTCTATGGCTTCTTCTCATCTCTCAGACGGAGTTTCTCCCCTCTGTCAGATCCAAGAGAATGAGGAGGTCTTCTGCACTCATGTGACAGAAGCAGGCTGAAATAACCGCCGCTACTCGCACCCCCTCGACCTGATGGCGTATGCATTATAGATGCCCACTTCACGCTGTGTCACATCATGTCGTGATTTGCATGCGCACCATGCATTTGATCTTCTTTAAGCGGGAATAATAACCAAAGCAGAGAGATCTGAGGGATCTTCGGTGGTAGTAGAGGGAGAGTTTTGAAGCTTACGCCTTAATGAACGCTTCTTTGTGTGATGGCTCAGAAAAGATCTTGACTTTGTGGTGTTTTCCACAAGTGTGTGTGTGTGTGTGTGTGTGTGTGTGTGTGTGTGTGTGTGTGTGTGTGTGTGTGTGTGTGTGTAATACAAGTGCAGACTTAACTTTCCCAGTATGATTCAACTTCAAGAGATAGTTAGCAAAAAACTAGCTGGCCCAAACTTACTTTTATGACTTGCATTTACATTGTACTGTTATGTTTCAGCCTTTATCTCTTAGCTGACACTCCTAACCAGAGAAAACTTACAATAAATGCAAATAGTAGAATATATTAACATTTAGTACATGACTAAACATCCACTTATGAGTTCTCCCCATTTGTAGATACACACAGGCCATCTGCTGACATCTGATAACAATGCTACTAGCCTCTCTTCATTCCTGTTAGCAGTATAAAGCTTTTTTAATCAATGCTCCTGTTTTAAATAGTATGATCAATTTAGTGTGGATAATTTGCATAAATGTAGTCCGAAAAATTCACATCATTTGGGGTTTTCACAACATTGTGTCCCGGCTTGTCACACAGCTTACCATTCCTTGCCTCTCAGTGAAAAGCATTTTTAGAAATAATAGATTATTCAGGATACTTGTATGGCTTGTTTTTACCTCTCTTGTGGGCTTTAAAAACCTCTGAAAGACCTTGAATAATGTTCAGAAGAAACACTTTTTATTGAATAAAATGAAATAGCTGAAATTGCCTTCATGTATTTCAAGGCCTCAAAACACCTTCTGATATAAGAACATTTAAACTTTCGTCTGAAGCTTTAGAGTACTGAAAGGAGGCTCATCGGCTCAGTTTGTCTGAATCCACAGCTGAGTCCAGAAGGAATATGGTTTAAGAGAGATTAAGTGAAAATAGGCGAGGATATTTGAGGAAAATGTTAAAGAACTTCAGTGGTTTCTGAAGATTTCCTCTCCATTGATAAGACGTTGAAGAATCTGATTTATTGCTGCTCATGCCGCAGCGACATCACGACGATAGCGCCTGTCTCTGTTCGACAGAAAGGGACATTTAAGCGTTTCAACACATCGCAGCTGCCCACTCTGCTTTTGTGATTCAGTCGTTTCTCACTCATGTCATTCTCCTGAGTCAGTGTCTGAGGGGGCTGGCAGGCGAGACAGAGGGTATGTGTACCGATTGTGTAAACGCCCCAGCAGCAGCTTCTCTGTTGACAGGTCAAAGGGCGAGGAGTCGTCCGAGGCTGATGGCCATCAGGTCACGCAGCTTCTCTCTGCTGTATCTTGGGCTGAGTAAACTTTGCCGTGGTGAAACTGCCTCGCTCAGGATTCAGCCAATGTGTTACTGCTGAGCGTGTGTTTCCAGCTGAACCATGTGGCTGGAGTTACAGTGAAAAATCAAATGAAAAATTACTGAATTTCCCTGTAACAAGTACAAATAATTTATGATTTATGACCAACTGTGGCTTTGGTGTCAGTCAAGTAAGGTATATTGATAGGGAAAAATGAAATGTGATTTTGGAAATGAGTAGACTAGTATGCCAAAAAGAATGTGTGAGATTAAAAAAAAAATAATAATCATATTGTGTATTTGATAAGATAAAGATGTTGTGTTATTTGAATTCTGTTATTCTATTGAAAATCTAAATTTGGTCACAATCTCTCCCTACCATTTTAACAACTCTTTACACACTGACAAAAATGAAATTTTACACAAGCACTTTGAGTTTTTAACTTTTATTAACCAACCATATTTCTCACAGAAATGGGACAGTATTTCTACTTGGGGGAAAAAAGAATATTTACTGGATGTACACATGACCCTTAGTCCTTTTTGAAAAAAGGAAAATAAAAAAGCAGAAATGAAACCAATACATTCTGTAAAGCATCAGACATTCATTAACAAGTCTGTGAAGAGGTGGGAATTGAAGGACAGATGTTGTGAGGAAAACCCATTTCAAGGAAGGTGATTGCATAATGCAATTACCATGCCAAAATTAATCCATCGACGCTTCAACATGAAAGACAAACATGTGCATCCATACATGCACAACCGCTCAAACAGAGAAACACAAACACATTTGTATTTGTGTAACGGCTCCTCACTTCCTTCAACAAAATGTTACATTTGAATGACGCCAGCTTTTCTAATGTTATCATGAAATCAGTTAAAATTCCCCCTGCCAAGAAAGACAAACAAGCACACTTTATGCTACAACTGTAAAAGCATCGTTGACTTTGATCACGACAGGATCGTCATGACGACGCCTTTACTTGGCCGTGGGATCGTTGATCTTGCCCATGAAGAGGAGGCTCTTGGTGGAGTGCTCCAGGATGAAGACGAGGAAGGGCCTGTTGAGCTTCATGGTGTCAGGCAGACTCATGGGCATGATCTCGATGGTGGTGGCCGCCGCCGCCTCCGTTCCCGTCTCGTCCACGCTCAGCACGGCCTTGTGGGACACCTGAGGAGCAAGCAGGAGGAGGCGGTGAATGTCTGTTTGGAATTTTAATGCAGCTCTGATAAAGCCGTAGGAGCTAGAATCTAGTAAAGGGTTTAATTCAGTATCCAAGTACACTACCAGTCAAAAGTTTGGTCACACCTGATTGAATGTACAATGTTTTTCATTATCTTAAAGCCAGTTTGATCTAAATGCTTAAAATTAATTTTTTAGACAAATATAAATAGTGAAGTTGATGCCCATGTATGAATTTCTTTCCAAACCCTTTGCCTTTCCATCAAGGCAAAGGGTGGCTATTTTAAATCTAAAATATAAGAGCTTTTATTTGTTTAACACTTTTTGGTCACTGCATAATTCCATTTGTGTTATTTCATAGTTTTGAGGTCTTTACTATTATTCTAATATGTAAAAATAGTAAAAATGTTAATTAATGTTCTGCAGTCAATTCTAAATTACGCTGCTCATTTTCATGCAGCACGTAATATTTTTAAAGAAGCCTTTGTAATCTCCCATAGTGTAGTAAGGCATATTCCCATGTTGCCTCTTTTTCCCATAACACACCGATGAAGCCGTGTTTACCCGTCCTACCTTAGAGACTTGGAGCTTGACGTCCTCGGAGATGCCAGAGAAATCGGCGGTGTCTCCAAAAGCGCTGCTGACGCCCATCTCTTTCAGCGTGGCGTCCAGGGAGGCGTCGGCTGAGATGGAAAATTTAGGCAGGAACAGATCCACCGAGCTGGGACACAAACACACAACATCAGTGTCAGAGGATTTACTGGAAGACACAGTTTGTTCAGTCAAGTTGAGCGGTGCTTGATCTGGGGTCACAGTACTTGCAATTTCAAGTAAAGCAAACACACCTCATATATTCAGAATTATCCGGATCACCCAGGTTGTATTCACCCAGCCGATTATGCAGAAAAAAGAAAACACCCCCAATCCCAACAAACAAATACCAAGACATTCCCTCGCTCTATCACTTTACCTACAACCAAGGCACAAGGATTCAAAAACAAATAAAACTCCTCTCTCACCTCCTGAAGAGGGAGTTGTGCCAGTGCCTGATGTACTCCTTGTTGATGTAGCCCTCCACCTCCGCCATCTTGCCCTCGTCGGGCAGCACGATCATCATGGAGGTGTTGCTCTTGTAGGGCAGCAGGATGACGGTGGTGTGGTTGTCCTGGTCCTGGTAGAAGTCGTAGCGGCCCGTCCTCTTCATCATGTCCACCTGCACCAAGGTGTTTTCGTCCACCCGGAAGTCCGCCTTGTGCGTGTGGGAGGCTTCGAAGGGTTTCTCCCACTTTCCTGCAGGAGGCGGTGGAGGGGGAAGATGAATATATTGTAGATAAAGACGTTTTGTTATTGTTAAATACTGCAATATGGTCTATATTCATCATAAATCATGTTTATTTTCACACATGGCTATCCAATGTCACTGCCCTTTAAAAAGGCACTGACTGCACTGGTGAGTTGTCATAGCACACTGTCTTTATTACCATACAGCCTTACTGGCACCTGGTGGATTTGCTTGACATGTATTTGTATAAATACACAGTGCCTATTTCCGTGTGCGCACATGCATGTAATTATGTGTCTAACTGTGTGTCCGCCTGACTGGGTGACAGGCAATCTGCATGCATGTTTCTCTCTCTCTCTCTCTTTGCGTGCCCATACATCCCTCCTACCTCTGAAGAAGACATAGTTGAGCAGCACCATGGCCGTGTCAGGGTCCAGGTCCTTCACCTGGTCCGTGATCTTGTCCTGGGTCTTCTTGGCGATGAATCGGTTGATCTCTGCCGCGGCGTCAGCAGGGGTGGCGAAGTCGACGGTGAAGCCCTCGCCGGCGTAGTAGTGCTTGGCGTCCTGCAGGAACTTCTCCACGGGCTTGAAGCCGGAGCGGAGGGCCAGGGCGTTGCCAACGTCCAGCTGCTGAGCCTCCTGGTTGTGGCCCAGCATGTGGACGAGATGCTCGTACGCCTCGTTGACCTGGGCCTGGGTCAGGTTGGCGCCGCTGTAGCCCAGGGCGGTGAAGACCTGGCTGTGGGTGTCACCGGCGGCGCCCGCGGACAACATGGACAGGGCCGCGGCGATGCCCAGCGGGGAGTAGAAGATGTTCTTTCCGGCAGCGGTCTTGGCGCTCAGGCTCTTGTAGAGGGCGAAGGCGAAGTCGGCGTTGGGAGGGGACAGCTTGTGGCACACGTCCTCTCCGTCGTGGCTGTGGGCCTCCCCGGGGCCGTGGTGGAGGTGGTGGAAGTGCTTCTCTGTGTGGCCCTGGTGGTCTCCCTCATGAGGGGCCGCCCAGGCGACAGCCAGCAGGAGGGCCGCAATCGCACAAATACCACGCATCTTTATCACCTGTCAAGATGGAAGGGAAAACAGGATTTGAGGCTTAGTTGTATTTCATCAACATCATAGTATTCATTGTAGTAGTTGATATTTGACTCCATAACCACGATATAAAATTAAAAAAAACACAAGGTTACTTCTAATAATAATAATAATAATAATAATAATAATAATATCTTTGCATAGAAGTATTGGGAAATAGTTTGATAGCTTATTGGGATGGAACATCACAAAATCATATCATCTAATGTAGGATGAATGTGAAGAATAAACCTGACATTAGCTGTAGCTCACAAGCTTTTAAACAGGACACACTGGGGAAATTATGTTGCTTCTAAACAGCTTTAACACTTCCATCACACATTATCATACATTTTGTCACCGCGTTACAAACCTTCACTTTTAAAGTGAACTCATTCCAAATTCAATTTTACTTCAAGCTGAAGTCTAAAAATCATCCAAAAATGAAGGTTACGTAAAACGCTCAGTACATGTGAATAAAGGGGAACGCTTACCGTCAATGTCCTCTTTGCCGGAGACAGTTTGGCAGCAGCTCTGCCCTTATAAAGCCCTAAAAGAGTCAGCTGACCGGTGGATTAAAGATTAACCAGGTTCAGCGGGTTATTCTCCGTCCTGTGCAGTGGGATATCAGGCCTGACTATCTCCACTGATGCAACACAGCTCACACAGCACTCATGGGTAAAACTGCTGCTGAGCTCGGGGCTTCTGGTCTAAAAAAAAGTGGGTTATATCTGCCTGCTTTCTCCTGTCTTGCATCACACACCTGGACTTAATGCTCAAAGCACTTCAGACACTTGAGACCCTTTTAATAGTTTTATAGTTTTATCTTCATTGTCAATTGCTGATGCGACACCCGAATTTCCCCTAGGGGATCAATAAAGTACTACAATCTTATTGGGAATTAGTCGTCAACACGACTATGCACAGCCACTTATGATCAGGTGCAGGTTGGTCGCAGGAATAAGACAGTCCATGAAAATAAATTATCCAACCGCACACTGTTAGACACAGGTGTGAGAAAACTCAAATTACATGACTTGGATCCTCGGCACATGATGTAGCCTCACATGATGTAGTACACCTATATCTAAATGTTTTGTTTTTTCTATTTTCTTCTATTTTTGCATATATTATATGGTTAAAAATATTATATGGTTAAAATGTTTAAAATGAGTGATGGCATGATCTTGTGACGAGGACCCAAGTAAACACCTGTGATTGTGCAATTGATGAGCGAACCTGAGGAAGCAACTGGCGAAACGCGTTGTTCGCTTCTCAAACCTAATCCTAAGAAAATAAAGATGTACATTAACAACGAAGTCTAACAGTGTGCGGTTGGATAATTTATTTTTATGGAAAGTACAATCTTAGTTTATCTTTTCTATAGTAATCAAAGATTGGAGAAAAATTTCCCCACTGTTGTGATCTCACTATATCAAACAGCAAATGATACGGTAGAAATCAGTGGTCTTTGACTCGTTCTATACAGGGGAATGTGAAGGGTTTCATTCCAAAATGTAAAGTAATTTTAGCTAATGTCAGCTTTATGTAAATCCATTTTGGAAAAGGAATTGTTACCTTATATTCATAAAATAGCATGAATGGGTATTCTAAATTGTAATTAATAGTCAGTAAAGCGTTGGATCAGTGAGCTCAAGGTAGTCTTTTCGCTGTTCACTCAAATTAGATAATATTAAAAGATGAGACCAATAAATAGAATGTCAGTTTCTCATGATGAGTCTTTATTTCCCTCTGTTAAACCATGCTGAAATAACAACAGAACAAAAGCCCAACTTGGCTCAATGTGTCAGTAGACACTTATAAAACAGTACATACGCTAATGACTTTATTCACTGTATTATATACAGCTGACATAATGACATATTTACACCTCTGAACACCTAACCAGGTTCTGCTAACTCTATATTAGGCGCCTGACTGGCTGATGATGGTAATAAACATGTCATGGTGAAAGACTGGGAGCAGATTAATAGGCTGACATTTCTGTTACTTGTGATAGATCTGTTGTCTTATTCATCAAACTATCCTCTATTCATCATCTCCCCAATGGGCTAAATATCACCGTGACATCTCCACAGGCCCGTCTGGTGCTGAAGTAAAAATGAGCTAATGTCCCAAAGCTACTGAACCCTGCTGCAATGTGAAAATGTAAAACTACATTATGGGAGTTTTCTTTTTTTGACACTGAACAAGCCTCGATGTTCTTGCAAAGCAATTTCCTGTAATTGCATAAGATGATAAAGAGATGTTAAAGGGGGGAAATGGATTGTAGAGTGCAAAAAATGACAAAAGAGAGACTGCTTTCGCAACGGAAGAAAGGTGCTTTATGTTTTAGCGAGAAAAGAAGCGATTAAATCACAAGGAGAGAGTCAAATTACTGCCATTTAAATGTCCTTCCTTTTCATCATTTTGTGAAAATGCAGAAACAAACAAGAGGCGTATAAATCATACTGTAATGCTTGGAAGTGCTAGGAAGTGAAACAAAACACATTCTGCTACTTGAGTGAAATCGCTTGTAATGCACAATCTTAAAAGCCAACAGTAGTTCTTTTGGATTTACATTTTTCCAAAATTACACAACATTTAAAGAAGCAGGGGAAAAATACACACCAAAACTGTAATGTAAGTGAATGCAGCATAATGTCAACAGTAAAAGAAGAAGGGATAAACAGAAGAATTTGATGTTCACTCTAGATGTCTCTAGGATCAATAATTTTCCCAATGAGCAGGACGAACCCTGTCAGTTCATCGTAGATTACGAGCATGAAGGGTCTGTCAAAGGTAATTCGAGGGGGGACGGAGAAGTCCAGCTTGGCGTCAGATCTCCCCCCGTCTGCTGACTTGGTCTCTTCCACCTCCAGTGTAACCTCATGCAGAGCCTGAGTGGAACGACACAGAAACAGGGGGGATGAGGGAATGGACTAGTAAAGACTATGGAAGAGAGAGAGAGAGAGAGAGAGAGAGAGAGAGGGAGGGAGAGAGGGAGAGGGAAAAAGACAGATGTGTAAGTATATCTGAGCATATCCATCCAAATGTTTAATTAACTGCATCCCTAATGTGTTTTGAAAACAGATGCAGATATGCAGCAGCTCTATCTTTTCTTTAAAGGTCTCAGCCTATAAAAGCATTTTCCGCTGGTAGTTTGTTTCCAGCAAACAGAAACGGGACGTGTTTTGGTTCTTCCTCGACCTTGACGAGTGTCAGTGTCTTCTTCTTCGGCGATACCCCCGAGAAGTCGGCTGAGTCGGAGAAAACAGACGATACCCCAGAGCTTCTCAGGAGGCTTTCTAAACTGTAGGATTTCCTCAGTTGGAACTTGGGGAAACGGATTTCTGCCCGCCTGTGAAAACAACAATCAATGTGTTAATGGATTTGCTCTAAGCTGTCTTGTTACAACTTGTGGGACCCGTACTGCAGGCTTTCGCTCACTGATGTATAGAGAGCAGTAA
Organism: Centroberyx gerrardi; assembly: GCF_048128805.1. Taxonomy (NCBI): domain Eukaryota; kingdom Metazoa; phylum Chordata; class Actinopteri; order Beryciformes; family Berycidae; genus Centroberyx; species Centroberyx gerrardi. The sequence goes on from NC_136014.1 coordinate 19,581,953, forward strand.
TTATTGCTGACTCAGAATCCACTCAGCATCATTCATCATGTTACCGAACAACAGAAAGCAAGTGACTTGAGGGGAGCAGCGAGAGGGGCTGCTCTGTATACCGTGACATGGATCAATACATGCCCAGGGATAAGCAAACATAGAGGACATATACAGTATACGCTCACTCAAACACACTCATATATACACATACTAACCTTTGGATTAACATGCTCATACACACATGCGTGTATCCAAACCCAGTGATCTTATGTGGCACCATACCACACACCACAACTACACAGGAGAGTTTGTAAATCATCTATCCTGCATTACAACTGCTGGATTTTGCAAACAATTCCCCTTGGGTGTTTGAAAAGTGGGTCTTCTAGGACAGTGGTTCTCAAAATGTTTGGCTCGTGACCCCTTAAAACGAAGCGATGCCTACTTGTCACCCCTCAAGTCAGGGCATATGCAGAGTGGTTGAACCAAAAAATGATTTTCCCTTTTCAGGTCATTCACTTGATTATCAGAGGAGGCCTAGAGGCTGAAAACTATTTAGTAGTTCACAAGAAAAAAGAAAAAGAAAATAAAAATCTGAAAAATTACACATGATAATAAAAAGGAATATTTTGTGACCCCCAGTTTGAGAACCACTGTTGCAAGATAATTACACACTCTGCCCTTTGCTTTCACTTGATTTCACAGCTCCCGTCTGAAACCATTTTGCAGCTGCTCTTCTGCTTTCACCTTAGCAAGCATATATAATTCAACTAGGGATGCAAAATGGCAAGTGAAATCAATCCATATCCACATAGGCTTGAGGCTGCTGAGACAAAAATGTATGCAACATGGTGGAGAAAGATGGGAGTGAGCTGGTGACATGCAAAAGATGGGTATGAGCTGGATTCAAACCCATAACATTACAATGACATGGTTCGTGCCTCAGCCTGTTCAGACACTTGGGCGTCCCCACTTACCCTGGCTTCAGGTTGCTGAGCCAGAAGCTCATGCGGCTGTCAGACAGGCATTTTTCCAGCGGCTGCAGCTCTGCTTTAGGCAGCAGGAGCAACGAGGCCAGGCGTCCAGAATAAGGCAGCCTCACCACTGTGGCTGAGCAGTTGGTGTCGTACAGCATCCTGAGCTCGGACGAGTCGTCCCTGAACATCATGGGCACTTCCACGCTGGCCGTAGCATTCAGCTGGAAGCTCCGCAGCACGGTGTGGCACCGCGCAAACGGCCGCTTCCACCCACCTGATTTATGTGTGGTTAACAGAAGGAATAAGTTAGGCATGAAATATGAAGATGAAATGGGAAAAAAGTAGATGCACATGTGTGAAAAGCTCCTGCTGTGTAAATTTATTACCACCAACTGTGACGTATTGAGCATTCGTTCTTCATCAAGAAAAGACTGATGAAGAGCAGGTGCTCAATATGCGGAGCGGTGGGTGGTAATGCATTGGCACAATGAGCGCAAATTGTGCAAAAAATTAAATAAAAAATGTACTGACTACACTTTTCCAAATTTACTTGAAATTTATTTTCATTTCAGCTGTCACTTCACCCCAGCGTATTTTTTTTTGTTTTGTTTTGAAGGTGCATGTCTCACCTTCAACACCCGTTTGCCAAGAAATGAAGTGATATATTTTGGATCTGTCTGATGGTTCATACCACCAATACAGAGCAACATTTCCCAATCATGTAGTGACAATATCAATATGCATGGGAAACAACTTCCATTCCTGAGAAAGCACTTTGTACAACAGGAAGCTACCTTTGAAATGCACATAGTTGTTGAGTATAAGTTTGTCAGAGCCTTGCAAGTCTTTCATCAGCATCTCAAAGCTGATGTTGTTGAAGGTGGCAGGCTTGGTGCGCTGAGGCTCGGTCAGAAAACTCTGGTAGTCTACTGAGGGTTTGCCATCTGTATGTAGGCTGCTCCACACTCTCAGTTGGACCCCAGTACCATTCCCAGCCCCCTGAGCCTCAGTCCCAGTCCTAACCTCTGCCCCAGCCCCTACGTCAGCTCCAGTCTCTGCCCCAGCTCCTGCCCCGGCCCTAGCCTCAGTCCCAGCTTCTGCCTCTGCCCCTGCCCTCTGAACCTCTACCCCGACCCCTCCCTCCTGCGTCACGAGGCTCTGCTGCAGCTCTGCCAGAGCAGATATGGTGGCCTCCACTCTCTGCTCTGTAGAGTTGGCCGCCAGCCCCAACGCTTCCAGGGCCTGGCTCCGACTCTCGGACCCAGAGGCCCGGGACAGCAGGGCCAGAGCCGACGCCAGGCCCAAGGGCGAGAACAGCAGGTTGTGCTGCTGCTGGACACCGGGTTCAGCGGCGGTTCTGGTGGCCAGGTCACGGTAAGGTTCAAAGGCCAAGGCTGTGTTTAGGGCTGATGCGTTAAGCTGCTGCTGCTGCTTGACCCCTCGTTCTCTTCTGATAGACCTGCTGAGGAGCTTCTCTGGCTGTGGTAGAGCAGACCCATCTGCCGAGAAGCCTGTTAGCACTGCTAGCGCTGTTAGCCACGTAATACTATACATAATGGAGATCATCGTTTCTTCTCTCGCCGTCCTGGCCTGGCCTGATCCGGAGACGCCGCAGGTCGATCTCATGTAAGACCGGCCAAACTCCAGCTTTGGGGGAGTGTTGTTCTCCCAGCTCCATGCGGGGGTGGCGGTGGTGTTGAAAGGATATTGATCTCCAAGGCTGTGCTGTTGACCCATGGGCTGAGCTCCAAGCAAACAACGCCAGTCTGTTTTTTTAGTTTCTCAGAAATCCTACAGCCATGTGTGTGTGTGTGTGTGTGTGTGTGTGTGTGGTGGGCAGACAGGACAGGACACACTCAATCCCCCCTCAATACACATCCCGGTCAACATGAATTCTGAACGCTTATGTAACTGATGCATTCTTAAATAGCGCTCTAGTTTCACTGTGCACATTTTGGTATATTCTATCCTATTTGCAATTCTAACATTTTAAAACTGGTCTAATCTTACAAAGACAATATGCACATGCCTGCCTACAAATACAGAATTCACATGCCTGATGCTATTTTGTGGAAAGGATATTGTGTCTTTATTATTCATATTTCACAGTCATAAAAAAGATGTCATGGGGGAAAAAAGCTTAACCTTTATCTACCTGAGATGAAAACAATGAAATAGTATAGTTTCTGAGCCACAAGTGATGGCATGATAGCGGTGTGAAATGTCAAAGTGTTCATTAAACATTATCAGTTTAATCTCACCATGCCAATACAGCTTAATTAAACAGCAGGTCATGTGGGATTCTCAACAGTCAGCAGAACGCCATATAGACAGCCAGCAGCCTGTACTGCATGTAAAACAGTTGCTGCAGTGATGCTGTGATGCCACCATGTGGTTAATATGTTAAGTCACGTTTGAAAAGTTGTAAAGTGGTAATTTTGCCTGACCCACATCAAAAAGAATACGAATAAGCAGAGCATTTTGCACATGCATTCAGCAAAAACTCCAGTCAGACGCTATGTGAAACTGTAAGAGCAATCACTTTTCCGCAGCAGAGCCCAATACCAACTCAAAATGTGTTTAACATGGGAATAATAGCATTATGTGTTTATCTGAAACTATAGCCCAACTGACAAATCATTTCCGCCGGCAGCTAGAAGCAAACATAATCATTAATTGTTGCCTTGGGGGAAATTTAGTGACATAGATAAAGAGTGAGTCAAGCCCGAGGTATCCCTGTTTGGCTCATTAGTGGAAACTGGGCTAATGAGCATATCTTATTAAGAAGGGAGCAGCGGAGGGAGACTCAAAGGTTCATTTGAGGTAAGATGAAGTAGCAGTAGAGCAGGATCCACAGGAGCAGCAGCAACTCCAGCTCTAATGGGGTTACTTCACAAGAGGCTGCCGAAGTTTGAAGAACCGCACCTCCCTCGCTGTTGGAAAATAGATAAAACACAAGAGTATTGGATTAAGACTAAAATGGGCCACATTACACACATATGAAGAAACATAAATTACACAAATAGGATGAAACCACACACAGACGAATTACAAATCTACAGATACCTATTATAAGTTCAACACAGATATATAAAGGATTTTAACTAAAATACGACACATTACATAAATATAATGAAACCAAACCCTGACAGAACAAAAGGCTAGATTTGCGTATGATAAATTCAGCATATATGAGTTTTTTACATGGCAAACTATTATCTCTAGAATCTCTGTGGATGAATTAAAGGCTTATTTCTTTAAGACAGGTATTATTTGTATTTACAGTCCAGAAAGAGATGATGATAGCCTACCTGAATGACTGAGAGGTGGCAGAGGTCCGATGTGGATTATTTTTGCCATCATTATGGAGATTAACACCTGTCTCAGTGTCATTTTCCAGGGTAATTTCAGTGGGATGTCCTATTCTTGTTGCCTTCTCCTCAGTCAGAGTGTTGTGTTTCTTATCCTCCTGTTCCCCGTCCTCCTCCTCTGCTGTGATAACTTCCTCAAAATCCTTTACATTCATAACTTCATTATTGTCATCTTTGTTACCCTCCTTTTCCTCCACCATGGACACATCTTCCTCTTTGGCAACACTGTCTTTCCTGTCCTCTTCCTCTTCTGTGTTAACTCTAACTGTCCTTCTGACTTCACACACCGCCTCATCTTCCACCTTAAAACTTTCAAAATTCACAACCCTGCGCTCTTCTGCCTCCTCTTCCTTCTTTACATCATCTTCTAACTTCTCTTCTTGTTCCCCTGCCCTTCTCTCCTCCCCTTTCTCTACCTTCAACAAATGTTCTTCCTCTCCTTCTTCCTCTACTAACCTCTTGTCCCTCACTTGTCCAAATTTTTCAAAAGACTCAGCATCAGTCTCTTCCTCGACCTCTCTCTCCCACCCCGCAATTTCAAAAAGCTTTGCATTCTCTGCTTCATCTACCGGTGTCTCTCTTTCACCATAAACCTGCCTCACAAATCTAACATTTTCTCTCTTGTCCTTCTCCTTCTCTTCCTCTTCATCATCCCCATCATCCTGTTCCCTCACGACTCTTTCTCTCTCCTCCTCAAGCTCTTCTTTGCCTCTGCCTTCGTCCTCTGCCTCCTCTTCCATATCAAGCACCTCTCCGTTGTTTACCGTCTCTCTGAATCTATTGCCGCCTCTAATGTCCCGCTGCTCATCCCCAACACTGCTTCCACTTTCCTCCACGTCAATGCTCCCCTGATCCATTGACTGCTCTCTGTCCTCAGATTCCCTCCCAAAGTCACCATTCTGTGTGAGTAAACTTTCCTCATGTTGGGAGTAACATTCAGATCCATTGTCAAGTGACACCTCTGATAGTTTCAGACGTTTTGACTCCGCCGTCAGCTCTCCGTTTGAGATAATTTCTTCTGCTGTTTCCTCTTCAACCATCGGCGCTTGTCCATTGAGCGGATTATAAGATTGGAAAACGTCTTTGTTCAGATCCAGGATGTAGCTGTAGGCGTCTTCCTCATCCGAGTCCAGCGCTGACAAGTTGTAGATCCCTTCCTCGGAGCTCAGGGAAAAATTACCCTCACCCACTCTCCCTTTGCTGTGGTGCTGATCCATGGCGGCTTTCTCCATCCACGACCGGATCTTCTGGTCAACGTTGCCTGCGTCCAACGGACTGATCGGCTGAAAGACACCAGGAGACTTCCCTTTGTTGAGCTGTGAGGTGGTGGCATCGCCCACAGTTTCTTCAATGCTGCTTTGGGGACTGTAGAATGAAAAGATGTTGTTGGTAACCGGCCTGTTCAGGTGGCGCGAGGCGGCATGGCGCTCTGCTGAGGATCTTCTGGACCATCGTTTCCACAGAAGCTGCTCGTCGGTCTTCTCCTGGCTCTTCAGCAAGGCTTGGGCTTCTGGGTCAGGAGCAAGCGGCTCTCCAAAGCTGATCGACTCAAGCGATGCAAACCTCGGGATCTCGGGAATGTTTACTCTCATTCCACAGTCTGTTGTATGATCCTGTAATTTAGGGTATATTAGTATATGGAGTCAAGTTTTTTGTGTGCTTGTTTGTGTTTTTTGCAGGTAAACGGAATACTGGCCAGAAACAAAATGAAGGTCCTTTGGATAGTAGTATTTATAAATGCAATTGTCTCTGCTGTTAAGATGCATAGGAAGAAGCCTACTGACCTCATCCAAGCCTGAATAATGCTCCAGGAACATAGACACGTAGGTAATGACGGACCGCTCATCTGGTGAAGTGCATGTTACGTCTGCAGAAAGAAGGATACACACTTTTTACACAGCAGCAGGCTGGGTAGGGAACAGAGAGACCGTCCTTCAAGCGGAGGACCTGGGTTCCCCCGTGTATTATTTAAGACATAGAGAGATTAGCGCTATTACTTACTTACTTATCTCATTTAAAGGGAGATCAAGTTCTAAATTGATCTGCAATGGGATCAGTGCTTCTGATTCACTCCTAATCTTTTGAGAGGTGGCATCATTACGGCGTGCTGCTGGTTAGTACAGACACAATCGCAGCACTATCTGGCTGAAGGCGACTGATTTCTTGCAGAAAGACACGTTTGTCTTTGTGAAGGAAAACAGATCAATGTGCAGCACTTTTTTATTGAGTAACCTTCTCACCTTCAGGCTCCAGCAGAGGCGGTATGCCCAGGCTGTGCTGGGCGATCATGAAGGCCTCCTGAATGTTCTCCCTGGGCGCTCTGGACAGGCTGTCCCTCAGGTCCACCAAGCCAGGGTCGATGGACTTTATCATGGCTAGGAAGGCCAGTCCGCTCCTCCAGCTCTTCCCAAAGTCATGCACCTCCACCCCAAACCTGCGGATTTGAAGATAATCCAATAGATAATCAAAACAAAAGCAAAAAATAAGAAATCAGTGCGGGCCTAGAGTTCAAATTGACTCCCTTGTCCAGATCCTATGAGGTTTTAGACTCTTTTCAAGATATCAAATCCAACCTGTGCTATCTATGCATTCACCTGATCAATGAACTAAATCTTATGTTTTTGTTTTACTTACCACTCATGTTCTACCCTGGCTAACATGAATTTGCTGACAAAGACCATAGGGAAATGTTTAAACCAAGGTATTTTTCTCCTAATTTCTACTATTTCAAACTCACTTTGATGTGCACCTTTGGACCCAGTGCAGGAGTGTCTTGATCGTTTTCCCATGGTACTTTGGTGTCCTGGCGGCCCTCCTGCCTTTGGATGGCAAAGTGCTGCTGGAGCAGCTGCTGATGCTACTGGCCGGGGGTGAGAGGTCACTGGAGGAGGGATAACTGCTCATAGATAAGGAGGAGAGGCTGGAAGAAATTCGCCTCTGGAGGCCTGCCGTCACCTCCCTTATCTGCGGGGGAGAGAGAGAGAGAGAGAGGTACTTATGTAAGGTCTGTCATTATGAGAGAGACATGGGCAAGGAGAGATAGATGAGGAAGAAATGACAGAGAGAGGATGTGAGAGTTATAGATGGTGAGAAACTCCCTACCTGGAAATATAGGATAATGCTCCAGACAAGGTTCAGAACAACAGAAGGGTTGCCATCTGCAATACCAGAGGCATCAATGCCAAGCAGCTTCACCTGAGAGACAACAGGGAGGAGGCATCATCTGAAATTACTAGTTTTTCTGGATCTAAATGCACCGAGAGCTAAATGCAAAACACGAATTATCAAGCGTCACTGGAACTACTATTAAAGCTTTAGGCTACCACACTCACATGGCGATCATCCAGGAATGCCAGGGCTTTGGCGATGTTGTTCAGCCTGAAAATGCGGTGAGAAGACGGCCTAAACCTGTAAACCTGCGATGAGAAATTACTGAAGAAACACTGCTAATCGATGCCAGATCAAAACCTGATATCTCCAAAACGTTTTCAGGATTTAAGAAAAGGATTCTTATTTACTCATTGATAGTAATCTACTTTTGAAACAACAATGTCTTTTGAATGGATTTTATAGCTCTTGGGGTAATAAACAAAGCTGCAAAGTTGATAAACTGAACTGAACTGGGCCTGAGTTAATTAAGGAATAAAATAGATATTATATTACATTATATTCTCTGTTTCTGGATTCCATTAAATAGCCGTATAGCTTGACTCTTACTAGTTTGCACCCGGACAGTTCCTCCAGCAAGGCCATCAACACCCTGCCATCCTGGATGTCTGTGAACAAGTCGTGCATCTCAACCGGAGGCTCACACTGGAAAATAACAAAACATAAACCTTACCGGTGATTGCATTTGTGAGGTGAAGTGTGGAGAAAATGAGATCCGTTATTCCGTTAAGTATCACAGTATAATACCAGACTGGTTGTGCCTTACTCTCTGCAGGAAGACATTCATCCACCTGGTGAAAGTTCTCTTCTGTGCAGCTTCCCTTTCACCTGGGGAACAGAAGACAAGGCCTGGTGAAATACACAGGTAACAGTGCAACTTTCCAGCAGAATACTCCATCAGTGTTTTCAAAAGGCTGCTTTAGATGTAATATAGCAGACAGGTGGTGAATATTGCAAGCAGGTAAGAACAGGACTGTCAGAGCCTGGGGTAACAAATGTGCTTCCCCCCCAGAAGAATGCAAAATTGTATGACATGTGACTTTGAGTCCCACTAAAAAGTGTTTTAGAAGATATCATGTGTGGTTCCACAAGCACAATATCAACAAGTTAAAATATAGTTAATGATTGGGCAATCAGATGCCACAATTACCTGGAAAATGAAAGTATGGAAGGCTAAGGAGGAGCAGGGAAACAGAATAGATATTCTGTTTTCAAAAGTACAATCTGCACACTTGAAATCATTCTGTCTCATCTGTATCTTATTCACACAGTAGGCCATGGCAGTAGTAATAATCACCTGCATCAGAATACAGATCCTCAGCATTGATCTTGATATTACTATACCTTGAGGCCACAGTGCTTCTTGTTCACTGATCTCTCCCAATGATTTCCCCTGTCCATCCCAGCTGGCCTTGTCCTGCGTTGCCATGGAATCACCGGAAAGAGCGTGACTGTTTCACACTTCTTCTCAACACTTCTGCTTATATTCCATTGTGGGCATAGGAAGGGAAAACGGTTCAAAGTGTAATGCAGTTGTAGTAATTTAAGGTTCATTACAGACGTGAGATGAGGAAATGGCAGCGGGAGGCTGAGAGTGTTGTGCCCGAACACGCTGAGTCCTCCCTCTGAGGTGTTGATCAACTCTCGCACCACTCCCCCATGGCCTGGAACCAACTCAGCCTGAATCCTAACGGCAGGCTGTGATTGGTAATATTCTCACCATGTAATGTGCTGGCAGTGTTGGATTTCACAACACGTTTGAATGAAGAAATCAGCTGGGATCATAGCGGTAGGTTGCAGGTTGTTTCATGGAGAAGACTCCCACTCTGGGCCACATGTGGTGAATTTCCTTTGACTTTTCATTACGACAGAGCGAATCAGTGAACTAAAAATCTGAATTCCTTCTGAGTATGTTTGTGCACCTTTTAAGCTTGGAAGGGTTAGCTCTAAAAGGATAAATAGTTTGGCTTTCACAACAGGGTCAAGCAGGGGGAGTCGGGGCTGATATATTAAGTTACGCAACTGTAATCCCTCCAAAAAAAACACAACAAAATATGAGTTATCTGCAGAAATGGTTTATGAGCAGAGCTTTATTTCAAGTGTTTTCAACCCTGTGTTTTGAGTTAAACCTGGCACTGATAAACTCAACTTGGCCTTACAGTACATCTACGCCTTATCACAGATGATAACACCATCCAATGCAATGAATGTGTGTGAAACAAACTGTAAAATGCACTCCATGATTTGTGGAAAGTACCCTATTTTTTTTTTTTTATAATTCTCTGGTATTCCTGACATCACTTCACCAGGGAACTTAAACTCCCCAACTTAATCACTTAATAAACGTACATTAGTGCATAATATATACGTATATCGACAACTTTGTTCATGTGTAGGGATCTACTTGAATCAATCTAGAAAATAGTTCCATTTTGATCATAGTTGTTGGCTACAGTTTGTAACATGGGGCGGTTCATTCATAAATCACAACAGAATAAACAAAGCTACAATACACCCAAGTAATAAAACTACTTTATTTTTCCAACAGAGCAGAAATTTGTAGTTGCAGATTCCACATTACTGTTAAATAAAATGGATGATTCTACTAATCTGAAACATCAGCACATAACTAAAGACTGTGAAAGAGTGTTGAAACAAAAATAACTGGACAAAAGTCTCAGCCGGTCTGCAAACAGACCTCCAAGTAGCATCCGTACTGTTCAGTGTTCACCAGCTGAGTTTCAGGACATTTGCGACAGGATACTCTGAGCTACATCTGTGAAAGACGAGATAAATGAGCAGAAAGTGACAAATGCATTGCCTATTAGTTCTGATCATACCCTTGAACTGGTCCTCCGCCCATTCATTTCCATAAGCTACTTCTCCATCGAGCCTTTCAATGTTAAAAAGAAACAGAGAATGGCACAAATTGATCAGAGGTGTGTAATCAGTCAGAAGCATTATTTTCCCTCCTTTGGTTAAAAACACAAGTTACTGAATGAAAACAAAAGGAGAGTTTAGCTAGTAAAAATATTAAAGACAGGAACAAAAAAGAAAAGAAGATATTCATAGGGCCTGAGGTGTAGCTTATAACCATGAGTTAGCTGTTAGGGATCGCTGCCAAGCTGCCTGTACAGCAGGATGGGTGGGTTTGAACTTGAGGGAAAATCCAATACACTTACTGTAGCAAGTTAATCAATGACAGAAAATCATGAAAGGTTCTCAAAGCTGGCAGCCTCCTGGATTGATGTTGCTTGGTCCTCCCAGTGCAACACACACCGAGTGTTTCTGACATGAGCAATGTTAGGATGCTTTGCCTGAGGGGAGTAACTGTGTCAAACCAGGAGGTCGCCATCTTTATTCACCTGCTTCACTGAGTGGATTTTAACTGGTGATTCAAGGCAGGAGTTTGTGGGAAAAATCACAGAATGGAGTGTGACAGTGGAAAGTGTTTGGCAGGAAAAGCTCCCCCTGATCCAAACAATATCTGGCTGCCAGTATTGCTCTACCTGCCTCAAGAAAGGTGATGGTTACAGAGCGAGACCATCACCACCGTGGAAAGCAGGCTTGTCCAAGGAACATCGCACGTGAAACTCCTGAGCCTCCAGAAGTCACGCCTTTTCATTCTTTGTGTTGTTCTCTGCAACCTTGTTGGGCCACACAAGCAATCCTCCATGCAAGGGGCAGCTTCACAAGGCTGCAATGAATGACAACAGCACAGTGATGGGAAACTGGATGATAGAGAAAAGTACTCACTTGCATTTGTAATCTAAGACCTGATAATATCTCTTATCAAACACTGACTGGAACAGAATAGGGAAATTTAAATGTAATGAACTTGCATAACTCTTGCATGTCCACGTGTTTTCACATTTTTATTAAAACATTTACAATATTACATTAAAAAATAGAAAATGCCAAGTTTAACAATCCAAAAAAATCCAGGATTGTGGTTTTTCAAGCTCAAATTCAGAAAAGTTTATCATAAATTTTAGCTAATTCAAGACGCCCCTGGAGACTGAATACCTGGCCTGCTAGCTGAAACAGAATAACAAATACTTAACAAAGAGTGTTGATCTGTATTAACTATTAAAGTACAACAAAGAACCAGTGTTGCTGAAGATGTCTCGACTTGCCTAATTACAGACTGGGACATAGACCAATATTTCCCTGTAATCATGCGGTCAGGGTTTTCCCTGCCTATTAAACTAGGCAGTCCATCCAAGTTTTTCTGGCTGTTAAAAACAAAAATACAAAAAAAAAACCCACCCAAATGCATTTTTCATCTTTGCAGTCCTAAGGACTAACGAATGAGTTCTACTAATGTCTTTTCCTTGCACAGGACTCTTGAACCAGGTCCAAATGTTTAATTACTCCTTCTGGATGGCTTTATGTGAATGTTTATGTGGTTTTGGTGTCTTCAATCTTCCGAGCCCTGCGTGAAACATCATCCAAATCACAACTTCACCACCACCAAAGCCAGAAAACAGTCCAGAAAACAGTCCTGGCAGTCCGTATCCATCATGCGTCATTTCTTCCCCATGATGAAGCTGGGCACCTCGGCATCATCATCAGCTTCTCTCTCCTGCTCCTCATCCTCACTGCTGGACGAGCTCTCGTCGGAGTCTTCTTTCTTGTTGGCGTCTTGTTTTGCTTTCTTGGCCATTAGCTTCTTCTGTTTTAGCTTGTCCCTCTTCTTTCTGCGCTTTGCCGTCCTGTCCTCGGCCGCCTGTTTGTTGTCCTCGATCTTGTCCAGATAATCCAGGTCCTTCTTTTGCTTCTCTGACATCTTGTCCAAGAAGTCCTGCCTCTGGTACTCTCTGCGGCGAAGGTGCCTGTAAACATGGAACTCCCCGCTGCCGGCGCCGGCACTGGAGCCCATCACATCCCGCACAAACTCCGGGGGAGCCCGCGGGTTCCACTCTTTCGGTCGGTCGGGGATGGGAGCGGGTTTATCCGGGTTACGCATCAGCCTCTCCAACTTTAGACGTTGCTCCTCTGCCGGAGTTTTGGCGATTATCAACGGTTGAGCCTCCTTTCCTCCGGGTTTCCCTGCTTTCCCATTTTTCTCCGTGGGCGCCGCCATCTTTCAAAGCGTCTTCTTCTTCTTCCCTTTCGCGCAAGTCACACCGGAAGCTATTAAAAGCTGCTGCGACCCGGAAAGGATTGCGTAACTTGTAAGTATTTGTTGCTTCAAAACATATTATGATTGAGTGATTAAGTATGTAACATATCGGCTGTCGTAGTACTTACTTAATCCAGTATAACTTCATTAAAATGTCTCTTTTGAATTATATTCCTTGTGTAACCGACGTGATTGACGTGGTGCTTAGCCAATGGCAAATGAAGTAAGATTTTCGTTGGGCACAGCTGTCCAATCAGCGTTCTAGTTCCGCCCATCTAGCTAGTCATCCTAAATGTATATTGTCATCGTGAGTGTGTGAAGTGTTGTGACTTAACTCTCAGGCTTGCGTAGAAGCAAAGCAGTCCATTTCTACGACATTTCTTCGCCGACTACTAACGATATAACCGACCGAAGACCATGAACAGTCTAATTAGGTCAACGGCGAGGTGTCTACGGGCCGGCGCCGCGGTCTATCTGCCCAGGCAAGCCGACGGACATGTGTCGCTGGCCTCGGCCCGGCACCTGTGCGCCGCGGCGGACGTACTGAAAGACCTTGGTGAGATGGTGAAGAAGGACAAAGTGGTCGTGTTTATCAAGGGGACGCCGGCTCAGCCTATGTGTGGCTTCAGCAACGCCGTGGTTCAGATCCTCAGGATGCACGGAGTGGACGAATATGCTGCGTACAACGTGTTGGACGATCAGGACCTCAGACAAGGTCAGTCAGTCAGTGAGATAACAAACCTGGATGACAGCAACAAGTAGCTCTCAGTTTAACTAGAGCCTAGATGTCACTGCTGTCTTTGGCTGGATCTCTCCATAACGGACCAGTAGACTTGTCACATAAAATGAAATGCTCTTAATTGCTCTAACTAATGTTTAGGTCTTCATTGCCTCATTTCAACACCATTCTTTATTATTTGCCCTATTGGCACATTCAAGCCAAGCATATCAACTGTTTTTATGAACAAAAAGTTCTAGCTACCTAGTTTTCTCAAATGTACCACAGCAGATGAAGTTTTTATCAGCACTGTGCAGCAGGACTGAAGGGTGTGGTGCTCCAAGTCAAACGTTAGACGATGAATGTTGATATGCTGTTTAGGCTGTTTTACACCTATTCTAGGCAACCGTATTATATTTTGCCACGACCATAACCTTTTCTAAATGTCAGCAGGTAACGTTATGTATGTATGAGGAAGAAGGAAATGTTTTTCTAGTTGCATCACAGCTGCACATTAATGGGACTTGGGTCAATTGAGGCTTATCTTGCAACAGCAGTGCAACACCAACTCGTCACACACAGATGAGACAAACTCTGACTCACTCTGAAACACTTAATCCTGATTAGGAAATTGTTCCCAAACTCCATTTGAGTGATTTGGGATTTAAATTAGGGTAAAACATGATGTTTAATATGTTGTGAAAGAACACTATTTTGCAAAGGCTGCAATATAGTCATTGTATTATAATTTAATTTTTAGATTAAATGTAGGCCTAATCAGTGACAGAAGTAGTTAGAAACTGAGAATGAAATTAGTCTGGCAGGAATTCTTCTCCCAAGCCCAGAAACACTAAATAATCTGAGATTGATCATCGATGGGAAGTCCAGTGGGTGATTTTCCCACGATATGCTAGTGAAAAGTGCAACTGAAAGTGCTTGGTAGACTTAAAACCATAAAGCTAGACTGAGAAACGTGTGTGTTGCAGACTTGATCTGTAACTTCCCAAATGATACAACATCAGGAGCCATTTGGATCTCATCGGACCCCCTTTATTTCACAGGAAAACTGGGAACTAGGAACATTTATTTATATGAAAATGTCACAGATTATTACTTTTAAGTACTTGGGGAAATTCTCTCCTGATTCTCCCGGCCTGACATTTGGTACCGCATCAGTTTCAGTGCATCTCTAATTCCAACCTTATCTGGCCTCCACAGGAGTGAAGGACTTCTCCAACTGGCCCACAATCCCTCAGGTTTACTTCAACGGTGAGTTTGTTGGAGGCTGCGACATCCTGCTGCAGATGCACCAGAACGGAGATCTGGTGGAGGAGCTGAAGAAGCTGGGCATCCACTCTGCGCTGATGGACGCCGAGAAGGAGTCCAAGTAGAGGAAGGGGATGAACCTCAGGCAGTTGACGAGAGGTTAAATTTAAAAGTTTGAATCCCCCCCCCCCCACGGCTGGCCGCAGACAAATTGACTTTCCTGCCAGCCACTCACAAAATTGACTCACCCTTCTGACCTACGAGGCACACCGAGAGCGCAGATCTGAGTGGAGCTGATAGGTATAAGCAGTTTTGGTGAAAGCCCTGTGTCCCGTGTCATGAGCTTTCGTGCCCTACAGTGTTTACAGTACACATATTAACAGCTGGGGGAGAGATATGGAGCTCTTACTGCACTGCTTACACTTAAGTCCTACCAGATTTGCACAAATTAAGTGCCTGGGAGATGAGAACTTGAGATTTGTGGCATAGGAACTGTTGGCTAGGTATCTCTTTTACAACATAGCACCTTTTTAATAAGGTATGCACCAGCACCTAGAAGGAAAAATAAGAGGAGTGGACAGTGTCATCACAGGGATCCAGGATTGGGAGTTGCAAAGGTTTTACCCAAACTTTTATCCCCCTTTTCTATCTACTAGTCAATTTTTTCAAATTTAATAAAAGGGAGGATGGTGGGAATGTGAAGCTGTTTACTGCTGTTTACCTATAGCCCTTTAATACCCCATTTTAAAGTCATAGTTAACAAAGGGGAGGCAAGTTGTAATTTATCTACACAAGGACGCTGGCATCTCCTCTCATCCTGCCCTCAAAAAACGCCCTGCTACCTCTACTGTCCACTTCTCTTTTCTTTTTCTTTCTAAGCCACAACCTGTTCCAAGACCAAATCACCCTCCGGTGGCACCAGGAAGCGATGTCATCATCATCACCAGAAACCCTCCAAATGCACTGCCTGTATCTCTACCAGGAGCAAGAACGAGGAGGGGACAATACTGTCACGGCTAGTAAGAGTTGAGGGTACAATGCAATTACCTGGTCATCACAGATTTACCCCATATTAAGGTAGAAGGAGTGTGCACAAATCAAGGATAAATAATGCTGATATGGACACATATTAACAAAGAGGTTTAATTTCAAGTTTTATATGTGTGTCCAGGTCTGTGGTATTTGTAACTTTGTCCAGGAAGGGAAGGGAGGACATTTTTTGCCTTTTGTAGAAGTGATTCGTAACCAAAGATGTAG
Source organism: Centroberyx gerrardi (assembly GCF_048128805.1). Classification (NCBI taxonomy): domain Eukaryota; kingdom Metazoa; phylum Chordata; class Actinopteri; order Beryciformes; family Berycidae; genus Centroberyx; species Centroberyx gerrardi. The sequence continues at coordinate 19,597,817 of NC_136014.1, forward strand.
ATCACACTTTGGGTGCAGGCAAGATGTCACATTTTTGCCCTACATGGATGTTTTACCCCGATTCCAACTGGCTGTGACAGTACTGTCTCCCATTTGTTCTTCCTCCTAGTAGCCATGGTGTCGTCTACTGTTGAAGTTCACGTACAAAAACACTGACCCTCACTTTTAATGTATACACCCGCTCAAACGCAACAATACACTGTCCTGCTACCTTCTCTCCTTTTTGTTCCTGAAGATGACAGATTTACAATATATTTGGATAGATGAGAGCAGTTAACTTTCAGGTTTGAAGTGTCTGTCCAGGTCTGTGGTATTTGTGAATTTGTCAACGAAGGAAAGGGAGCTTTTTTTTTTCTTTCCCTTTGCTTGTTTTTGTTTTGAGTTTTCTGAGCCAAATCCCTGACACTTATCAATCATCGTAGTTCCTTCTGCTGCACACAGTCGTATTATCTAAGCAATGCTCACGTAGTACACTGTAAGATATTGTACATTGAAAGCATATTATTAAATGTATTTTAGCTGCATGTAAACTATGTACCAATTAAATATTTTGCAACACAAATAACCAGTGACCTGGAATCTTTTTTTATATGAAATCTAACTTAAGTGATCATACTTTACCTTGTCAAAATCCAAAAAAAGTAATGAAATGACAACATAAAGAAGAAGAACATTAAGAAGACAGAATACAGAAGCTGTGCTCTTATTCAAAGCTGGTTTGTTGGCACGCTGAAGTTGGTCTGCATTAACTGTTGGGACTTTAATCTCCACCTTATCTGTTCTCATTGAATGGAGGCCAAACTAGCACCTTAGGCACACTTACATATTTAGTGCCATTTTCTATCACACAAGCTCTAATGTAACTATCGGACTGGGGTGAGAAGCAGGATGTCCTCGGGTTACTGTGGGCTTTACCAACCACAAATGTTTTGAATTAGAATTAAGGCCATTTTAGCTCCAGAAGGCTTAAATAGGAAAGAGATACTCAAAGAGGCTTAAAAGAAATTCCTGCATCGCAAAACCACTCAGCATCCATCAGACCTGATAATCTACACTATGCTGACACCGCTCCAACACTCAGGCTTACATATAGCCCACATCTTATCCCATAATTTACAGGCTCAACATTAGTCTTGCTCAGTAGTTCAGAAGCCACACTATTAGCAAGCTATAGACGACTACAATTAGGACTGCAGATGTTGTGTGATTATCTACTTTTCTCTCTACTGTCATCTGCCCTCATTGGAGAACCGCCAAGCTGGCACCATATGCACACTTAGGGTATTAGTGGGGTACAGCAGAAGAATTACTTGTTAAACAGGTAACTCTAGAAATTCAAATTACATTGAAATAAAGTGTTGATCATAAGTTCATCAGCTGGTATGGCAGACAGTATGGAATGAAACATTTGTCAAATTTGACAAATCTGTTTCATTCCAAAACCAAAATAAACACCATTAGAAAAATGTGACTACTCTTATAAAATGATCAACAACACAATGATGTTACCTTCTAAAAGATAGTAAATAACTTAAATCCTTAGTTGATAAAAGTATAACGCTTGACAGACTGGATCACCTGTATTTTAGAAATATTGAATGATAAACCCGTTAATGATTCTTTTTCTTACCCAAAATGGACATGACGCATTTAGAATATCACTATTCAATAATAATCACAACATACAAATAGAAATGTAGTGTTCTATTTGTGATGCATATAGGCCTGTTGAGTAGGTAATGTAGTGGTAGTTGAGTTTTTTTTTCAATTTAGAGCACAGTGCTTATTCTCAAGCATTACATCTGAAAACCTCTAACATCTTGAGTTGTAATGAAAACCACTTCACAAATGCAAATTGACGTGTGGATTAAACTTGCAAATGTCATTAGCATACACTCATTTAAACTTGCAAACTTGTAATTAATCGATAACCCAAAGGACCTCAAAACTTTGAGATGTCTCTCTGTTGAAGTAAAGGGACCTTTCTTCTTTACTTCCTCCTTTGGGAAACCAAGCAGCTCATGATTGACGGTCTGTCTGCCAACAGACATTTCACTCCTTAATGAGGACTCGTCGTTAGTGATGCATTCACTGTGACATGTTCTTAAAAAGCATTTTCTCAATTGTGTTTTAATACAAAATACTATTTTACAAAATATAATCTGACTTTACAGTAACACTACTGTAAACATGACAGAGTTTTAAAAAATATGACTCAGGTGGGGGCACTCCCACATTTCACTTGAGACATTTTGAGTTTTGACTCCAGTCCACAAATCTTTTCTGTCATGCCCTTCCTCGCGCCCATCTTTTCTGTCACCATCCACAGTCCGATGAAGTAGAAACACCGTTAGAAAAGTAACAATAATCAAAGAGGACACATGAAGAGGATTCAAGTTCAGAGTTTCTGCAGGAAGCGGAGCACCAGGTCTCGCAGGGTGGTGCGCAGCGGCTCGTTGTTGTCACAGACGATGTGTGTCCCATCCTCCTCCAGCTGGATCAGTGTGTCCTCCGCCTGCAGGTGCAGGATGTGTCCGTCCGCCGTCTCCTCCACCTTCACCTCTGTAATACCATGCTGCAGGGGGGGGAAGGACATAAATGCACAATCAACTTTCCATATCAGATGTGTTTTACTGTATGTTCTTTCTGACCATCATTTAGGAATGCTGGATTTTTAAGTATACCAGCACCAGGGAGAGAAGTTACCACCAGCTAAATCCTGGGAATTTCTGATTTGAATGTATAATAGTTAGATACTTTATTGATCCATATATCATCCATTTATTGATGCCAACACAGGGGCTTGAACCTCAACCCATCACTGAAGGACAGCCTCTCTAACCCCTAGGCAGCCCTTTATGTTTGTGTTAAACAGTAACTTCAGGTAAGCATTCATCAATTTGAGGTTATTTTCTATTCTAAGAAGTAAATGAGCTGGTAAAACGGTGAAGGTGGTGGGGAATTTTGAAATCCTTGATCCTTGGTGATTCCTTGAAGGTCTGATGTTCATAGTAATTACTAGAGCATGCCCCATGCATTTAATCCCATCTAAAATGGCCGTGTCAGTGTTTTTACTGCTGGTGCGGTAAAGATTCTGTCATAAAGTCACTTGTACTTTCCAACAATCTTATGCATTAGGAGATTGTCATTCCAGATGGGATAAAAGGGATAAAACTCGAGGCTTAGTTTCCGATCTGCAATCACCAGACATTGCTTTGGAATACTAATGCCACAGAAAGTGACTGACGCTCAATAGAAAGAACAGGGGGGATGAATGCAAGTGAATTCAAACTACTGGCTGTTCTGAACACGATATTCAGGTTCAGCAGATCTCTGACCTTGTGCAATGTGGCCAGGAAAGCTTCCAGGGGCACAGCTCCGCTCAGCAGGGGTTTGGGGGCCAGCACCTCTGGGGGCTCCTCAATCACACGCTTCCTCTTCTTACTGGGTGGGGCTGGAGGGGGTTTAGGCACCGACTGGCAACACACAAGAGAAAACTGTCAGTTGGCTGTGTACAGATAATACAACTTGAATCTATCTTTGTTTATGTTGGTGACTTTTCTTATGTTTGAAGTTATGTATGGATGCCCACATTCACACATTCATAAACCTACATTGTCACACAAATTCATGAGACAGACACCAGAAACACCAACAGACACACACACACACACACACATACACACCTGTAGCGTGTGCTTGTTATCCTTGGACTGCATCACTGCAGACACAGTCGCCACAGAGACGCCCGGTTTAACCTCGGAGGGAACCAGAGAGTTGGCCAGCTGTGAACAGGAGAATCACACATGATGTTTTTTAGACATTTAGACAAATTAACCACCTGTTGTTTGACAGGAGTTGAATATTTTCATCATTTATTTCCATCTTTATTTCAGAAAGCTTTACTAGCACCAAAATGCACCAAATGCCATTGTCTCCCAGCAACATATTCAGTTAATAAACACATTAGATGAGTGCATTCACTGTCTGCTTTCCACAAGGATTGAGCAAGAAGTTTAGCAAGAACATATTCTTGCCCACAGGAATGAAGGTGCACCGGTTGCAGCTCTGTTGCGTCTCACCTCGGGCAGCAGGTGGATGCGTTCGTAGCGGCGTCTGAAGGGCAGGCTGAGGACAGAGCAGCGGCGGTACGGCATGGGAGGAGGCTGCAGCTCCAGCATCAGATCGGAGCGGTGGGACTGGGACGCCGGAGGCTGGGTGTACTGCTCCGGACACACCACATGGACGGGCTGCAGGAGGGAGAGCCAGGGACAAACATGAACTCCTGTAGGCTAAACTAAAATGGCCTTTTAAGATGGACTGGATGGAAATCAAGCAGCTTTTACAGATATTTTGTGAGCTTTGAATTATAAAGGTTCTGTCTGGGTGGAGTTCTGAAATATTTGGCATCAAAGATTTGACATACCAGCTGGCAAAACAATTACATACTTTCTATCGTTTAAATATTTAACTTTTTAATTATTAAATAACACCACCCAAGCATAAAGTAACATTCAAAGATCAGGACATTCAAAGATCTGACATTTTTGAAAAAAGTCAGACAGAACTTTAGGCTACACTTTATACAAGACTTGTTAAAATAGTCCTAGATTGAGCATATTCTGACTTTGATTAAATTGCACAGGCAATCATAAGAGATACACCAGGACTAAATTAAGTTTTAAATTGTTTTCCTTGACACATTCAAAATGTACACTTTGACCAGGTTTGGCATAGAGGCATCTAATTTGTTTCAACGTCCATATTTGTATTACTTTCATATCATGTTTGATAAGCCCCCCCCCCCCCCCCCCCCCAACTCCATTTCCACTGAAACAACACAAAACAAGCATGTCTGATGCCACTTCAGAGTTTAGAGGAAACTATTATTATATGCCTATTATTAGTCCTTGATTATCCAATCAGATTGCAGAGTCCAGAAGTGGCTAAGCCATATTTGATCCATGTTTATGAAAGCCAAAAAAGCATTCTTAGTTAATCCAAATGTAGATTTCTGGTTTAATCTAAGCATCTAAGAAAAGGTGTATAAGACTGGTAAAGGAATGAGCAGCGACAGTTTTTTAAATAATCAACAGAACAACTATTATTATCATCAAGTGTTTTTGTGTTCACTTGCACACACACTTATTAGATCCATCCATTTGCTGCTACAGTGGACTGATGATTTGCATTCTGATGCTTTTCTGCTCTGCACCGAATGCTGTTCTACCATGGTACTGTTATTCTGTTTGTGGTCTGCCTGTTAGTTTGCAAAATTGTTTCCGTTCTTCAACCTCTGTCATTAATGAGCCGGTTTCACCCACAGGACTGCTGCTGACTGAATGATTTCTGTTTGTAGCACAATGCTCCTCTTGCCAGTAATGTGCAGAGAAACCCATGAGGGCAGCCATTTCTGAGATAAACAATCAAGGCATCTTTCAAACCGCTTAGGTTCACTCTTTTCGGTAACTGAATTCGGTAACTGAATCACTATATGACTGTCCATCTATTAGCTCCAGTCCCTGTGTGTAAGAAAGATTCATTTTCTAGCTTTTATAAGCTGTGGTCATTAATGGAGTCAGCACTGTAAGGTTTCACTCTATTACAGTGGATTGCTGCTACAGTTGCTGCTTGTTTTGTTCCTTTTATCTTAATTCGGTCTAGGAAAGTGCTGTACAAACAATACATTTATTATTTTTCTGTACTCAAACTGGCTGCTGAGTGTTTCCTATCAGTTACATGTAAGTGTGGACACATCATACCTGGACCTCCTTGAGCAGCTTGGACACCTGGTGGAAGTTGAGCCGTGTGTCTATGGGACAGTAGACACACTTCATGGCCAGCGGCTGGTAGGGAGCCAGGGCATCCAGGTAGGAGAAGTCCGGCTCTGGGGGGGGGAGAGGGGAAAATCAGAGGCTTTTATAAACATAGTACCCATTTCATAATTACAGCATCACGTCTTTTGTTGAAATCTCTATGTAAATAAAGCCAGTAGTAGGGCCAATAGTGGCTGTTTACATAGAGATTTATTGGACTACAGATATTTTTTTTAAATCTTAAATTTACTGTGTAAGGCTCTGATACAGGCACTGGCAGTATGTGATAACTTAATATTTTTACATATTTTGAGGGTGTGAAAGTTTTATTTTAACATTTTAAATGTCCCTGGACACTGGAGCAAAGCGGACCTGTATTTTGAGTTATGCGAGGCTAACAAAGTTAAAATCCTCAAGAACATATGCAAAGATACCCAAAATTTAGAAGGCCATATAAATTCCAGGTTATATCCATTTATTTGCATAAATAAATAAAAAAAATCACAATCACTTTTAAGTCTTTATTGGATTGGGGCCAATTCGTTTACTCTTTATTTATTTTCTATTGCCATAAAAGACAGATGCAGCCATTTTTTTGTTTGTTTTTAATAAAAATGTAGATTAAAAACAAGAGGCGACGAGGTTTTTGCTTACAGAGCTCCTAGACTTTGGAAAAACCTGCCTGAGGATCTCAGGCTGGCTTAACCCTAACCATCTTTTAAATCACTTGTTAAAAAACATTTTTCTAGACTTGCTTTTATATGATGACCTTTTATTATTGTTTTTGACCTCCCTTTTATGACTCTTGTCTTGTTTTTATAACTTTTTCTGTTGATTTTATGTTTTTTTTTTATCCTTTGTATCTGTGTTTTGACCACAAACACTTCCAGTAGTAGCTAATCACAAATGGCAATTTGTCATTAAACAGCTAATCAAGGGCCAATTTCAAATGGCCACTATAAGAATAAGCATATATGGGAAGATCAAAAAGCTTTTCCATGAGAACAGACCCATGCACAACGCAAGACATAGAGGCGACTGGAAAACGGTTCTAGTGTGCTTCACTCCTCACCAGTGAAGATGATGGTGTTGAGGCTGGACTTGCCCCACAGCTCCATGAAGTGAACCACGTCCCCGAAGCGCAGAGAGGGATGACCGGTGAACACCACACACGGCTGGCGGAACTCACTGCTGAAGTCTCCGTGAATACTGGGGTAGTGCTTCAGCTTGTTGGTTTGGATCAGCTGAAGCAAGAAGACACAGGAGGTGTAAGAAACAAGCCTACATCAGTGTTTCCTCTGTATTCACTCAACCAAATACAAACAAGAAGACCAGCGTTTAGAATAGACATTTGTTGTGTAGAAAGTATCCAAATGAACCATTTTAACACTAAGGCAAAGTTATGAGAATGATGTTTGGCAATATTAGCCATCTAGTTAGCATGGAATATTGGCAACTTTAAGTGCAATTTTACATTTCAAATTTATATGCTTAACAATGTTTTGTGATGGATTTAAGGTCACGTAATGCTGGAAATGGAATTTAAGTATATTTAGAAGATTATAAACATGTTTAAAGTAATGGTGTGTAGTGTTTACAGTGTAGGCTGCCATGTTGATGTGACGTCAGATAACTGCATCTCAGACAACTCAGGGTTGAGAAATCTTAACCCAAGTTTCTTACTTGGAATTCCAGCTTTAAGGGTTTCCATTGCATGTTTCCTAGTAGGAAGTCAGAATTTCCGACTATCTGACATGTCTGGAACGCAGCATTAGTTTATCCCTGGTAAACAACACAGCAAAAGCACTTACCTCTGCGTGGGGGAATGGAGGCTCTGGAAGGTAGACCTTTGACTGCTTGTTGTGGCAAAGCCTGGAGGAATGACAAAAAAAATCATCATAAATCTATTCATAGTAAGATGATCACATCACTAACCTGTAAGGAAAAGAACAGATGATTGTGATCAAATATCAGCTGACTGTAATCAACAGTCAACAACAGCCAATGAGCATTGTTTATAGCAGTGTTTCCTCCTGGTTTTTTCTTGGCTGTGTGGAAATGCCTATGAAACAACATTAAGATCATGTGAAAACTCAGCTATTCCACAGTAGCGACATTGTTGTCACACCATATTGGCAGAAAACGCAGACAACATCCTAAGAATGCACTGATTACCAAAAGTTACCATCACTTATTGATTCTAAAATCAATGCCATGGTGCAAAAAAAAAAGGACAGCAAATATTATGTGAAGTACTGTGAAAGAGACCGTTCTGCAGAATGTTTCTGAAATTAAGGTACCAAGATACTATCCCAGTACACTATGAAACAGGAATATAAATATGGACACATATGTTTTACCCGGGTCTAGCAAGAAAACAAAATCCTACCGGTGTTATATGTCGATGTTTGATTTTGTCTTATTCCATCATTGTATTTGTACCATTTATTTTCTTTCATTACTTCTTTCTTTCCAATCCACCATCCCGGCCCATGTAAATGTAGTGGGAGATATAATGAAAATCTGATCAGCAGCTCCTCACCACTCAGCGAAAATCTGTGAGAACTCCAGCGAGCTGTTGGCGACAGGAGAGATGAAGTAGAAGGGCGTGGTCCCCAGGTTGGCGCTCTCGATGAACTGGTACAGACACTCCAGCAGGTCGTATATCACTCCTGAGGAGTAGCACGGCACCAGCACGTTGCCTCCCGCACGAATCGTCATGGCTACAGGCACAAATGAATGGTAACAGTTTGACATTAACACTCAAAATCAACTACGACAACACAGACAATATCATTCCTCATAAATTGTAATGCCTGTTTTATCTTAACAGGCATTAATGGCCGACTAAACGCATGCATCTAGGGCTGCATAATTATGGCTAAAATGATAATCTAGATTATTTTGCTATATTCTGTTATCAGGATTTTTAACTGTAATTATTAATTTTGATAATCTCAGGAACAAAATTGTTTTACTGCAGTTTTCGGACTGTTTTCAATTACAGTAAATACTAATTAAATGTGTCAACATTGCTGATACTGCCGATACTATACAGTGATTAATAGTGGAAACTAATATTGCAATATATGATTAATGCTGAAGCCCTACATGCATCCTTGTGCAACCTAGGGGCATAAAGGGACGTGACTAAGCACTAGAGTTGAAGTAAATTTTCTTTCACTACAAAATGTAAGTTGAACTGAATTGCCCAATAACTACTGATAAAGCATTCAACCTTAATAATAACTCGAGGGTTATCTTTTTAATGAATTGGCTGAATTTGCCCAATTCAACCTGGCACCCTGGTACATCCAACACCTACCCAGGTTGCTGCAGAATTCTCCCAGCATGCCGTCTGGGTTGGCGGTGGGCATCTGGGTGAGGCCTGTCAAAATCAGAACGTCACTGTTCTTCAGGGAGCTTTGGTCCATCGGCTGGGAAACAGAGGAGGAAGAAAATTAATTAATTAACACCAGACCTATGAAAAAGTAGCCTCGCAAGCCACACTTATCTAGTGAGTCGATCATAGCACGAGACACATCTGGTCCCTTCCAGTTCTCCCTCAGAAAAGCACGTCCAAAGATCAGCCTCCGAAATCAAGTGTACTTTACATAGATCTAACATTTGACTGAAACCATTTTCAACTAGGACCGATTAAAACATTAGCATTACATTCTGGTGGATTACAGTTTTTCCACTAGCCCCATGTATATTTTCATCCATTGTTAGGCCTCCTGTCCCACCTGTGGATGTGTGGTGAGGAGGGACGAGCCAGACACATAGGCGACTTTCTCATGATGAGACTGGATGATCCAGTTGGAGCTGCCCAACGAGTAGCCAGAGCTTAGGGGGGAGACCTGTACAGCTCCAAACAACTCCTGGAGAACAAGATATGAGGAAACAGAAAGACATTTAACAAAGACAGGATGGATACAAAGATTTAAGCAATCTACACAAAGACATAATTAAACCTGTGTTCGTAGCCTGACAAAAGGTCCCGCGTGTTTTTTCCAGTGTCCAATAAAATGAATACTGAGCATAGTGCTATACTCTTCCCCCTTTGTTTTTTTTTGATGATTTGATTTAGAGTTTGTCTTAGAAGAGCAGCACCGACACAATTTATTAGTGGTGGTACAGAGTGACTCTTATTTTGGAAAATGTGATACTGATTCCAACTAGTCAGATTCCAACTCAGGCATTTACCTGAGGCTCTTATCCAGACCAACTTACATTGAGTACAACTTCAGTTCCTATTTCACCAACATTACAAGAAACCAGTAGTAAAGAGTGCAAGGCTCAGAGGCAAATTGTGCATATCAAACTTCAGTTAGTTTTACAAAACAGCAAACACAGAGACGCCTACTTTGGTGGCCTTGAGCAAAAGAAATTGATCTAAAATCAATTTTTCTCCACTAGAGATAACAACATTAACAACATTGTATGTGTGAAATAGCTCTTGGTGTTTGATTTCACTGATATGATACTTTATTTTAGCCTGGCGTCTGCCTCAGTATCAATATATCCCTATTCAGAGCATAGGGGGGGAAAAAAGTTCTTACCACTTTCTGTGAATAGCCCACAAGCTGCACTTTGCTGAGGGCAGAGTTGACCTCTTGCATACTGTAGGACCGCTTCCACGTCCAAACCTCCACTGCATCCTTCAGTGGGCCGGGGAGCAGCCTAATATAATGAAATAATAATAAACTTAATTTTTATAGCACTTACAAAAAACTGTTTACAAAGTGTTCAACAATCAAATAAAAGCAAACAGCATTATCATAAAATAAGGTAAAACAAGTAAAAGCAAGGCACCACAAGATAAAAGGTAAGAACACAAAATAATGATAGGGTAGAAAAGCAAGTATTTTATCATAAATATAAAACACACAGGTCTATTTAGAAATACAAGCATCATGCAGTTATACAACTGCAATATCATTTGTCAAATTTAATGGATATTTTAAACTTAAAAGACATCCAAGAACCACCCACAGATTATTTTGTACTTAAGTCTTCTTTTCAACACATCAGTTCCTACCTTTGTATTTCCTTGTTCTTCCAGCAGGTGGCAGACTGGGCTTTGGGTACTCGCTCCATGAAGTTGACGAGCTCTTCCATCAGCAGCCTGAGGAAACAGCAGCACAAACCGTTTTATTACATATGGCACCCCAGACTCTTTCTTTTGGATCACTACATGACATGAGTGAGAGTTTGTTTTCCTGAGCGTGGGTCCCCGAGCAAAACATTATTCCTCAAACTGAAGAACCAGCACAGAATTAAATAATAACTAAATCGTTTGGGACCCTGGCTGAATTTTTTTTAAAACCCCTGGTGCAACCAATATGCTTTAACAATACATAACAAATTGATTTTAATCTCCCTTTACTAAACCATAATGAAAACAGTGTTTCAATGTCATACACTTTTCTCTCTAAATGAATACTTTTGCATTCCTATAAATTGCAAGAATTTATAACATTATGTAATCACATAATTCACACAGCAATCCACTGTTTAAAAATCCACCAGGGTGTAATATAAGGTTTTAGGTTTAATAAGGACATGTTTTATATGTTTTAAAAGGTGCATGGACGGTCCACTCATTTTATAGTTCTATTCTTTGTTTAGACAGTGGGAAAGTAGCAGGAGAGACAGAGAAGAGGAGGTACAGTCGAGAAGCTCTGGTGGGATTCAACCAGGCCAGCGGGGGCACATATGTGGTTCCAGAGGCAGAGGGAGTGTAATCACTCGACTTCTAGAAAGACACCATCAGACTCCCTACCTGCCTATCTGCAGAGTGGGCTCTGTGGCGTACACCGTCCCAGTGAAGCCTGTGTGCTCAGTGATGTAGGGCAGTGCCATCATACAGTGGTAGTTGGAGATCAGGATGACATCAATGGTAGACAGATCCAGCAGTTCTCTCTGTGGCAGATATGAAAGGGAAGGATAGTTTGTATAAATCAAAGATGTATTATTATTTCCTGCAGTGGATTTATTGTAATTCTCATTATTATTATTAGTAGTACAATTGATATTCATAGTAGCAGTAGCAATAGTACTTCATTGACCATAGTAATGGAAGGAGTCAACAGTGGAAAACTATCAAGAGCCATTAGCCAAATTCTGGAAAATTTGAGCTGGTAAGTTTGTCTAATCTTGCATTTCCTGCAATAGAATCATTGATTGCCATGCATTTGATTGATTGCCTAAGCAAGAGAGATGTACTTTAGCTAAATATATGTAGTGTAGTTTGGTTTATTACCTCAGGGAGACAGAATTCTGGCTGTGAATCCACAAACACTCTTCCTGCACACTCCTTCAGCTCCTGGAAAGATGGGAATGAAGAAAATTAGATATGACATAATACAGGTTAAGGGTGTAGCAAGTCCAGAAATAGTCCACAGATAAAAGCTCCACAAATCAGATTGGCCACAAATGGCTTCTCATACCTTCTCCAAGTTTATTGTTCCATCCTTAGAGACCCAACTAGGTAGCTTGGAGAGTCTTGGACTGGAAAAAGGACAAAAACAAAACTCTTCATGATGCAGAACAGTAAGAAGTCTACTAAAGTCTATCATTCTGATTTATATCATTAAAATTTGAGAAATCCAGTTGTTGAAGACATGACAACACATGTGTATGCTGCTTTGAGCAAGTTGACAGTTTTTATGTATGCATGCTATTTAGAAGGTAATAGCTTTGAGGCACTGCCACTGATTGCCACTGACTCACCTGTGCACCAGAGGCAGGGGCAAGAAGTTGAGGACAGAGGTGGTGTCCAGTCCACAGTCCAGCATAATGGTGGTGGATTTGAATTTGAGCACATTGCAAGGCAATGTAGGGTGACCGGACAGACAGTACTGTAAGACATGGATGGTAAGTCATTATAAGACACACACAACACTGAGGGAAAAGTATGACTGTGCACACAATACAGTACAGGACTGACACACTAGGTGCAGGACCTCACATGCAGTGCAGACAAGACATGCTGTCTGTCAGTCTGTTTGAAGGCTGGTGCATACGGACGCACGCACACACAGAGCAGTAATCTGATTACAAGAGAGAGCCTCCATTGATCAACATCAGTCAGTTTGCATTGTTTTGGCTCAGTAACAATGACTGCCTAGCTTTGCTAGGTTGTTAGCTGCTAAACTAGCAGACACTGACATATAAAGGTGGCTTGCACGATTTGCTAACCAAATATTGCAGCCAACTGGAGTTACTTTAACAATACTTCTCCAAACGACTTGTTTACTCACCAGTTTCATTTTTGACACCAAGTAATAATGGATAAATCTGGTTTAGCTAGTTGCCTTTGCTAGCATTGCATCCTTCTGAAGTGTTTCCCCACCGGTCTCCACTCGCTGTTTCTGACTTTTGTCATTTACTGCCCCCTACAGTGGTGGAGTGTAACGTTACTGATATGGAATATATTACGCCGAATACTGAACAAAACACCAACTGTTTGCCTGTCTATAAGTACACAGAGAAGAGCAGGTCACATCACAGCAAAACGTCGGTCAAAGCGTTGATGATTTTTGTCAACAAATGCCAGTCAGAGCTAGCTCGGCTGCTACAGACAGTTGCAGTGACCAAACTCTCTCTATCATTGGCTCTGGTTTTGCCCATGTTTATGCTACTAGCTAGCTGACGGTAATGGGTTAGCGACCTGTCAAACCACTCCCGAGTGACTCATACCGGTACATTTATCACTAACGTTAGATAGATAAATCACCTGGTAATGTTACGAAACTGATAACAAGTTAACGTTAACGTTAGCACCAACACGCTTCTCTTCCTCCGGTAGGCCTTGGTTTTCTATTTTTATTAGATTTTTTAGCTAACAGCTAGAAGATATCTAACTAGGTTAGCTTGCTGGTCAAGCTGTCGAGGTCGATGTTTTCTAATGGAGGATTCGTACAGTTGTTAGCCAAGAAGATTTACGCGTGGTCAAGGACAGGTATGGGTTGAATTGTAACTACCGTCACCTACCTGAAAATGTCATACATTTACAGCCAAATAAACTCACTTCTTATTTTCAGTCATTGTAGGAGATAACAACAACAGCTGTAAGTTGTTAAGTTGAATCAAGAATTGTCAGTCAGTTATCCATGACATTACTATAGATGATTTAGTCTGGCTAGTTATTGCCTGTGTTGTAATAACTGACAGTATTTTGGTTTTAAAGTTTGAATAACACAGCATGTTGTATAAATCTAAAATTGAAGATGCTGTGTTGTTAACACAACTATCTAGCACAGAGGGAAGGATTAAACTTTCAGGAAGCATCTATGGAAATAGGTAAAAAAAAAAAAAAGCAGCAGTCTTCACCCAAGTTACACCATTTAATTTGTGGCCATCCAGAGAAAAAAGATAATACAGACTGACAAACAACTAACAGACAAGAAAGTATAGACTGGACAAGGATCTCTGTTACTGCTAATGAATATTGGGTCAAAACCAGGCTAAAATAGGTAAATTGGTAAATCCAGTATCAAGAGCAACCTAAACATCAGAAACGTCAGAAATCAAGTAACTTTATTTTCTGCCTTTTCATATGTAGAATTAATTTAGATATCACTTATGGTATGGAAATGTAAAAAAAATGGATTTTTTTCTAATGATCCCCAACTAATGATCTATGTCATATTGTTCAATTTAAAAAATGGATAAAATCAGTATTCAGTATCAGCTGACATTTAAAATGCACTACCTGGAGTCAGTGTTAGTAGGGCAAAAGTTATATCAGTGTTATCTCTGTCATAAAAGTTGTGTTGTCTCTGTCATAAAAGTCGTGTTGTCTCTGTCATAACTGTCACCCTTGTCCTCCCTGCCAAGTTGCAGTGGTGTGAACACTGTCTTCACCCTCTACATGTCACATACTGTAAGTGTCTTCTTCACTGGACAGATCAGTGGAGGTGCCAGCTCAGTTTCTTCACCATGGGGAACACCTGCAGTAATAACCTGGGGATCCCTCCAGCCAAAGGCCCCAACGCTGTGGGATGCACTGACTTCATGATGGATCACACCGCACAGGTATATCCATTCAAAGAGGACATTGCTGCTTCCCCCTTTTTAGTGTTAGATCTCAAGATCTCTGTGATTTAACTGGAATACCCCTGAATTTCAGCATGGGGTTAAAGCCTAAAGCCGCTGTACACACAATAGGATTTAAATAGAAAGAGAGGGCAAGGCTGAGTGTAACATTGCAATCTCCTTGGTCACAGCAAAAATGGCTACCATAGAATTTGCTTAGTCACTTGATTGTCTACAGCAACTAAAAAAACAATACTCATTTCCTTTACAGCATCATCTGTTCACTCTGGCAGCAAGGCCCAACAAAGACAATTTAATAGTACGGTTATCTTGGCCAAAATGATCTCGATATACAATATTATCTTGATAATTATTAAAAGATGAGAACTTTAAAAACAGTACTGTAATATGCTTCAAATACTTAAAAAAATGTATCATATCAATCACAAGACATTTGACTTTTTTAAATAGCTTTTCAACTTTTAAATAACAGCATCTACACTAAATAAAGTCAAATAAAGTGCTACTTTAACTCAGTCAGTAACATGAATATAACAATTTATTAGAGGGCTTCCCATTTTGGGGAAAATAAAGCATCATGGTTATCACTGTGGTCACGGTAATAAAAAATTGTTGGAGGTGTTGTAACCATTATAGTTTTTACCGCAATATACTGTATAGGAATACTGGTTATTGTCCCATGCCTAGACAAGAGTTTCAAAGTTCAGCATGAGCTGAGACAGGATCCGTACCCAAAAACTGCATTCACAACTTTTTATTTCACCAGCCTATTTGGGCTATACCACTGCTAGTCATATCACAGTGAACAGTACATGTACATGAACACCATGTGCTTGACTGTGTCAACTCCCTTATCTGTCGTATCTACAGGGCAGCTTCTTCCGGCTTTACTATCCTTGCCAAGAGTCAGAGAAAGCAGAAAAACCAGACTGGATCCCGTGCAAAGAGTATTTCAACGGTCTGGCGGACTTCATGAAAATAAACAGAACCCTCAGTGAAAAGATTTTCAACTACCTCTTTGGTGAATATCTAACACATCTAACATCATAGAACATCTAACACATTTTTTAGGCAAGTGTCTGTTGTTGAAACTGGTCTTTAACAAGCTCTTTGTTTGTTTGTGTTTGTTTAAGGATCCTTTAAGATCCCAGCCTACTTGGACGCTCCATTCAAACAGAGTGGAAAATGCCCTGTAGTGATCTTCTCGCACGGCCTGGGAGCCTTCAGGTACACACAACACACTTATATTACAATAACAATAATAATAATGATAATTATAAACTTTATTTATATAGCACCTTTCAAAACAATTGTTACAAAGTGCTTAACAACAAACAAAAACATAGAGTAAAAATATAAAGAAAGTAGTACCAATAAAAACACAACTACAGGAACAATGAAGTAAAATATAGAACTGCAAAACAAGGAATAGAAAACAAGGAACAGAAAACAAGGAATAGAAAAATTCCTATTAAAAAAAGCCTCTACAAGACCTTGATAAAAACCTTGATAAAAACACAACTACAGCAACAGGCAACAATGAAGTAAAAATACAACAACAACTATAAATACAACAACTAGGAAACGAGGACCATTATGACGCTGCTATGGCACTTATTCATTGTGACAAGTTGAGCTCAGTTATTGTCTTTCCAGAATGCTCTCATTGAAATCTCCTTGGTTTTCCAGGACTTTGTATTCAGCTATATGTGCAGAACTGGCGTCTCATGGATTCATTGTGGCATCGGTGGAACACAGGTATTTATACATCCATTACATTAAATGTATGTTGAGGTAAAATGTGGCTTCATGTCGGTGTAATGATTCATTGGGGTGTTTTTCAGTGTAAAAATCAAAGTGGATTCTTGTTGGTACACAAATGAAGATGGGATCAGTCTGTGTCGTAATAATAATAAATATGTGAGACAGCTGTAAAAGTGCCAAGGTAATAGTTTACAGTATAAGCAGATGCAATATAATGACTATATATATAATATATAATATATATATATAATGTATAGGATATAGTTAAAACATTATCTGTGCCAAAATCTTTAACTACTTGAGCTATATTGAAACTACAGGCGTATATACACTCAAACTTTCAAACTAGCACTCGGTGTCAGTCGGAGGAAGCTCTAGTTGGATGTGACCCAAGCGAACAATAACAGAGGACTCTCTCCATACACATGCGTTAGTCGCCCCCCTCTATTAGCGGCTATCTGTTTATCTGTTGAGTAGGAGTGGAAAGGGTGTGCAGACAATAGTACGAACCAGGTCATCACATTTCTTTTCAGTAAAGGGTGCAGGGGACAGTATGGAGATGAACATAATGGCCTGCCCACAGCTAGTCAGTTGATTGAGGTGGAATACCTCTGTACTGCAGCAGCAGGTTAAAGCCCAAAGCCATAGAATATGAATGTATAGAAAGGAAATGCCCTAGTTTATCGTGGTAATCTCCTTGGTTACAGCTAGAATGGCTGCCCTAGTGTTTTAACAATGTTGTCATGGAAACAGCCATTGTTCCACATGCTTCACATAATTCCAGTGGTGCCCTTGTCACGCTGCCAAATTAGCTTGCTTAGTCTCTAGTAGAAAAAAAAAGAAAAGAAAAAGAAAAAAGGCAAGAAAAAAACAAAGGCTAATTTCCAATTCAACATCACGTTTACTGTGAACTACTGCAACCCCTGTTCACTCTGGCAACAAGTCCCAACAAGGACAAGAGTTTCAAAGTTCAGCATCTGTTCAGACAAACTGAACTGTGTGTGTGTGTGTGTGTGAGAGAGAGAGAGAGAGAGAGAGAGAGAGAGTGTAAGACTAATGATTAATGCACAGATCATACACTCATTTATCAGATTCTTGAAGTAGGACTTTGAAACTTTGCAATTTTCTTATTCACTTGTAACTCAAGATACAGGTCTATCTTAGTCCAGTATTTACAAATAACATAAAGGACAGAATGTTAAGTTTCATCTTACCTTTTCCTTTTATATCTTTAGACTCAGTTTTGTAGAAAGGGAAAAAATAAGACAGCATCAACATTCAAAATCTGATAAGCTGTTGCATGCTTTTGGTTCAAGGTATGCTAAATAAATCTGAAAAAAAAAACAAAAAAAACAACTATCATTTTTGCATATTTGGACATTCATAATTGTCTTTTTCTTTTTTTTTTTTTATGCAGAGATCAGTCTGCCTCAGCTACGTATTATTACCGTGAAAAGCCCGAGTCCGAGAAGAGAGATGAGGCTTTGCCTAAAACACCAGCTTTGACCCCAGACGGCCTGGAGGAGGTGTGGATGTACTACAGAGCTCTGCAGCATGGAGAGAGCGAGTTCACCCTCAGAAACAAACAAGTAAAACAAAACAAAAAAGAAATAAACAAGTATAGATAAAGTGTTTCATAACAAAACATCTATCCACTTTGGGAGGAAAACTACTTTCCCAGTTTTCATGAATCAGTAATTCAAAAATATCTTCAAGTCCCTCCTGAACAAAATGTTGCTATGTTGCAAGCAAAAGTAAAGATAGCGAGTTACTTTTAATAATATTCCATAATGTATTTTACTTTCCGCTTTTAGATTACATCTTTAGGTTTACGTAGGCATTCAGCTCTTATGCAGAGCAACATGCCATGAGTGCAACAGTAGAATAAGCTTCAATTCCCACATCATCATAGATATTTAACTTCATTTTAGAGGGAGAGGAAGTGGATGATATGGGAGAGGTGATATCATTCATTGGGGAGAGGATGATGTGACGCGCCTACTCCTTGAAGAGATGAGTTTTCAACCTGTGACGCTAGCAGCCATTGTGTAAGAGTACAGGTGGGGAAATGACTCCTGACTCCGTCACAGAAAGAGAGTTTAGAATCACTGCCAGCTGGATTGCACAACATCTGAACCTTATTCATACTAAGCAGTGGAAAATGTGCAGCAGTGCATTGTGATGTTATTAAATTCAAACCACATCCTCCTTTCTTTGGTATTTTATCTGATCTGTCTGCTGCCTCTTTCATTAAAAATACAACCTAGCATTTAATTTACTTTTCAGCTTTTTCATTTCCTTTCGTTATGGACATTCATTCTTGCCATTTTGTAGTATTTTGAAATATTTCTCTATGTTGAGTTTGTCAAAACTGAGGAAATTAGTGAGAATGTGATAATATTTGTTGTTTTTTTCCCCCTTCCCCTGTGACCTATGCTGTGTTTTCTTGTCATTTACAGGTGAAACAGAGAGCAGACGAATGCATTCATGCCTTGGATAAACTCATTGAAATCAACTCAGGGATTTCAGTGCAAAACGTGTTGCGAACACAGTTCGACTGGACGACATTGGAGGTAACAGATTTTCATGGTTACTATTATATTTTAATGTAATGTTTATTTGTTAAGTCTAGTCTTGGAGAGGTCAATAATCTGATTTTTGCAATGGAAAACTGGCCAAGACAGAAGCAGCATATTTAGTTACAAACAAAACCACAATAAAAATATATAAGTACATTTTTGCACTCTTATGACACGTTTAGTTTAATTTAGTATAGCTTAACTTGTAATTCATCCATGAAAAGGGACGTATCAGCAGGCACCCTTAGGAGAAGACTGCAGGCAAAAGGCAAATTGAAAAAAGCAGGGGAAAAAAAATCAATATTAGCACTGGTAAACAAAATTACAGGAACAATTTAAAAATTCTAATTCATTTACATTGCTGCTTTTTCCTCAGTGGATGGGCCTAAAGGGACATTCTCCTTCTTGATTAGATGAGATTTGATAAGGAAACTTAAATGCCATCAATGAATCAGTTTGCATTAAAGAAAAACACTTACAACAGTCAGTTTCCATTCTAGTAACCGACCCACATCACATAAGCAAAGCATCAGTAAGATAAAGTACCAGACTGTACGATACAGCATCAGAAGTAAACTTCATAGTATTATAGTAATGTGTGATGGTCATACATCTTTTGATCAGCTAAGTGACCAGATAGCAGAAACTCAAACTGATCAAGTTAGTCAATTCCAAGTAATAATAACTTTCCATCATGCTGTTACTCATTATCCCTTTCTCCTTGTCCCCTGGCCGACAGAACTCCATGGACCTGTGTAGGATAGCTGCAATGGGCCATTCCTTCGGGGGAGCAACAGTGATCGAAGCGCTGTGCAAAGAGGTTAAATTCAAGTATGTGCATTTGAAACATCATCCTTTTCAGTAGCTGAGGTCTCTTTGATCCATCATGTCTCCTTGTCATGGAGAAGATGCAGTTCAGGGGAAGAACATCAAATCACATCAGGAACTTCAAAAAGTCACTGAAAACAGTGATAAAACGTAGTGATTAAACAGTGATAGAGATGCAGTCAATCGGTGCAGGAGATTAAAAAAAAAAAAAACAAGGGGCAAATAAAAACTGCATCACACTGCATCTCGAATTGCATGCATTAATAAATGTCATAGTGATAGATATTTGGGCTAGGCGAAAAAAGAAAATGTATAACAGGACATAGACTTAATATTAATCTATGTATTTGTTAAGTCTATGGAAAACATGCTTAAAAACAAACTTCAATCAGCACGATCAGGACTAGCCCACTACAGACTATTGTATTCTAGGGTACAACATAGCTCTACATACTGATTGGTCTTGTCTGTATCACTGAAAAGAGTTACAAGTGCTTTGGTAAAAAAAAAAAAATATATATTGACAAATGATGTCTACACTGTAGCTTTTTTCAGGATTTAAACTGTCATGCTCTGTGACTAGGTGCGGCGTAGCCCTGGATGCTTGGATGTTCCCTCTGGATGAAGAGATCTTCCCCCGGGTGAAGCAGCCCATCTTCTTCATCAACTCGGAGAAGTTCCAGTGGGCAGGAAACATCAGCCGCATGAGGAAGCTGGACTCGGCCCTCATACAGAGGAAAATGATCACTATCAGGTACGACAGGCACAACAATAACAGGTTTAGACGTAATAGAGCTTGATGTCAAACTGTGTTGGGAATTTTAATAGTTTGCAATTTCACAGCTGGTACTTCTCAGCTCGGGCTAATGCCGCTTCTGTCCTCATTCAGAATTTGACTGTGTTATAGTGTTGGGGAGTAGTTTCACTACATGTAATTAATCTAGTAGTTTAAGTACATTTTGTGGTAGCTTGGTGGTAAATTCAAATTTGGATAGTGTTTTTAGCAGTTTAGTTATTTTGAGGCGTAGCTAACTACTGCAACTACCAACTATTTTTGGCTATAAAAATGAACAAGTCAGATGTTACAAAGACCCTGTTATTTATCTTAAGTTTACATCCAACAGAAAGTTAACATTGTGATGAAGGATTATTTGGTTTTGACAGTAGCAGCTGTTAGAAATAGTCCTTCACTAGTCCTTCATTTCAAATAAAAGTTCTTAAAATCTAATCAGTGGTATTTATTATTTATTAGTCATGTGCTTTTGTATTATGTTACATTGCAGATGTAGATATGATTTTTTTTTTTTTTACAAAATAGTTTGAACTAAATTTCCTGAGTAACTTAAGTTAACCAAACTATATTTCTCTTGAGGGTAGCTTTACTGTAGTTCAGTTTCTTTCAGTGTGAATTAATTGGTAGCTTGTAAAGTTATGCTTTCAGAGTAACTTCCCCAACACTGGTATTCTAATGGAAATAGTATGGGGTTGTCAACCAAGTAATCTCTGATCTCTAGATGTAATAAGTGTCGTCTCATGGTAAAATCATAGTATTTTCACTGACTATGTGGTAATGTTTGCGTTCCTCTGTGTTCCTTCATCAGAGGAACAGTCCACCAGAGTTTCCCAGACTTCACCTTCCTCACCGGCAACTGGATCGGAAAGCTGATGAAGCTGAAGGGAGAGATCGACCCAGAGATCGCCATAGACCTCTCCAACAAAGCAACACTAGCCTTTCTGCAACGCCACCTCGGTAAGGAAAATGGATCAGTTAACATTCAACCTCACGTCTCAGCAGGCAGGGACACATTCCAGATGCACCATGCCACTCTACGTCCCACCTTTCTTGTCACTCAGCGTCGCTTATTTTAAAGCAGAAGTGCTATAACAAATTGATTTTAAAATTCTGCATAACGTTGACATTAAGAATTGTGTTGAAAACCTCCTTGAATTTTGCAGGTCTGGAGAAGGACTTCAATCGATGGGACCCTCTGATTGACGGGAAGGATGAAAACCTCATTTCAGGAACCAATGTTACTGTGCTCCAGTCTTCCATCTGAACCACCGTTCTGCCTCACACACGCTGCTGAAATACCAGTGACTGCCTGGCCTGTGGTCGAACGATCTTGCCTTGCGCATGGGAGTCAATGGAATGGTCCTACAATGTCCAGCCTGGCATTTCAAGCAGACAAATATATTTCAAAGAAGGAAAGCTTCGGGCTAGGAAAGCTGATCCCGGCCTGGTCAGCAGTAAAGAGTGACTTCACCTTCGGAGTATTTGTTTTTTCCTGTGAGAATCCGTTAACTGCAGAAAATACCACCTCACTCAATGTACCAATATTTGTTTCACCGGGCCTTGAATGAATGTTGCGCAGGAACAGAAGCGCAAATGTGAACTATGTTGAATCATTACCAGTAATTTCTCAGACAAATGTTTCCGAACATGATACAAGTTTTAGTCTCCTAGAATGTATATAAAAAGCCAACCTTGAAATACTTAGGCTTATCAATCATTATTTTACCAGAATATGAATGACTCTTTTGACATGATACCAGTTCCATCAGAGACAAGCTACACTATGGTTGCAGTGTGGTTGTGATACACCCCCTTAAAGAAATACTAACCCAACCAATGTGTTACGGTTGGGTATGGTTTAAAAAAAAAACTTTATTTTATATATGATCTTAGACTAGTAATTTGATTATATACTCAATATTTACCTAGTCATAGTAATAAAAATTTATTTATCCATCATGTTTCCACAGAATACAACTATACAATTATATCATCAAGCTGATCAAAATGATACCAACACTAAAATTCAGGAAAAAGTATAGAGCGAGATGTTTCCTGAGCCTAACAGATACATGATGATACCATGTGCCTTAACTCACAGTACTGTTCATCCTGGGTTATTGAAATGTAACAGCCTCTCTACTTTTATACACTGTCTGAAATATCTGCATTTGTACACTACTGAAATCCAATAAATTTGGTTTGTATACAAATATGAAATACAGTGCTTTGTTCCATGTTAAATCCTAATAGTGTCATCATACTGAAATGGTTTCAGGGTTCAAATCAGACTGAAATCAGCACATTCTGTCACTCAAGTTTATTAGCCAACTCCTTAACCAATATCTTCACTGCCATAAGGGAGCAATGGGATTTAAGGGTAAAAAAAAAAACCATTCATTTACTTGCCCAGTATCTCGCTTGTTGAATTTATATTAAGTGACTGAAGTGCCTGCATGTATGAAAAAAAATGTCCAAAAATCACTTTTTCAGAAAAAGAGGAGCGTAATCAATTGTGAATGGGCTTTCTCATCTTTAAAGTCATTAAAAACTGCTCAGAACACAAACCATCAACACAAGCGAACACATGGAAATAACCAAAATTGGAGTTACAGGTTTTCACGCAACGGCAGCCACATCCACACTCATACTTTTGCAATACAGTCTGTACGGTGGTTTAGTGTCCAGCCATTCCAAAGAAATGGGAAGGGGGTGAAAGGAAACCATGACTCATATGTATGGAACTGCAATTATATTTATTGTGCCAACATAAATTTCTCTTAAACATCTGCACATTTCCACACCTAATGCAGGATCAGCTTCTTCTGGCATTCTTGAAAATTAAATTCTGTAGAATTTCACCTGGCTCAACAATTCAGATCAGTCATTAGTATTCAACACAACATTCAATACTCAAAATTATTTTTCAAAGACTTATTTGGCAATATACCAAACAGAGCAACTCTATCAAACACTCAACAGATTGATATTACAATGCTCCGATTAGCATATTGGGCAAGCACAAAAATACTGAGGATGAATTCAATGCTTCACAAAACTAAGGTTTTCACAACCATTGCAATGCGTTTTACCAAAACATTTTTACCAAGTGGTCACAGTATTTCAATAGGAACAATGAATTAGCCCAAAGACCAGAGGACACGCTAAGTCAACCAATGTATTTAAGACTTTGGCATGAAGCATTGTATGAGTACAAACAAAACAAGGTAAACTGAACTTGAACCTGAACATATTTTGAACTTAACAGAACATAAGCAGTTGATAAACTTCCATCTGATGTGTCTGGTAAGGACGTGTGGAGGGAATGTGGTTCTGACCACAAGACCGCCTCCTAATTCCAGTATTGCCAGTCACAAGTCTTCTTGCTACTGAGGCGGCTCAGTCTCCCTCACGAATATGACGCTGTCATCAGAACTGTCCTCGATTACCAGAGAAAGATGAGTCACCATTGACAACTGGGCCTCTTCAAGGGGAAAAATTGAAGGGATTACTTGGTATTTTTGACACCAGAACTCAACACACTTCAAAGCCTAAAAGTTGGTGGTGGTCAAAGTTGATGTAATTCCTGCCATGGAAATGTATTATTGAATTGGGAACTGAGGACGTGATGAAAACAAATAGAATGGACAAGATGAGACAAATGAGCAATGGTGTGGTGTGTGAGTCTGAGCAGATGTGTTATGGAAAAAGGCGTTCACTGAACATCACAGTGGCAGTTGTGTTGAATTATTAAGCTTTTTGAGTCTCACAGCCTTGTGGATGAGCTGAAATTCTTATTTATATCCTGTTCTTCTTTGATGGATCCCATTACTACTTGCTGCTGCAACAGCCCAATTTCCTCATGGGGACTCATTAAAGTTTCATCTAATCCAAAGCATTCTAAAATCAGATGTAAAAAAAAAACATCATGGTACCATGCGATCACTTACCAAGACTGTCGACGGCAGAACAGGACATTTCTTCCACAAACACATCCTTTAAATCCTGGAAAACCATTAGAAAAAATTCAGACCACAAAGCTGTTCTATGGACAGCAGTGTGAATCCTTGTTCCTAAACATTTTCCATTTCAACATTCAATACTCACGCAGACTTTAATGACTAGATTTGTACAGATTTGTTTGGATGGTAATTATGATGAATGGCGATAATGGCTTGGCAATATGATATATCACTGTATAGCTGATGCTAATTAAAAAAAAAAAAAACTCACAATGTGAAATGACAGTGAGTCTACAACCACATAAAACCCATGATACACATACTGTACAACCAAGGCCTTTTGTCCAATTGGCAAACTGTGTAAGACCTGGAAAATATAAACTGAATTTTCCTTACTTATTCAGACCTAGTGTAAGAACCCTGTGTCCTTTGGCAGTTTGTATTAGAAAGGAACAGTATTAAAATGTTAGCACTATGTCCTAGAACAGTTTGGTCTCTCTTCTCATTTGTATGTGGCTCTGAATAAAAGCATCAAACAGCATCTTATATTTTTTGCCATGACAGTGAATTCTGTTACCGTATTTTGTGTGGGGGTTGTGTGCGCAGGGAGCTCACTGGACACTGTTTCAGCTTCACGTGCCACATCTGGAAGCACTAGGGGATATCAGAGGAAGATCAGGCTTACAAAACAGCAGGACAATATCTGCATTCAAATAATGAAGATATGCTTGCTGTCAAAGAACTAGGTCTTTTCGAAAAATCAAGATCAATGTCACAAAAAGCAAACAAGATGAGATGTGGATTTCTTGTTTGGACATTAATAGTAGAGTTCAATGGACAATAACTGAATCAAAGAGATAAAAACAGTAATCACAAGGTGTGTCTGACGCATTGTTTTTGTTCATTCTGTAAGCACAAAATATGGTCCCATACCAATGCAGACATCTGCAGAACAGGCCTCTTCAATAAGGCAGGTCACCTCTCCAACCAGATTATCCTAAACAAACAGCAACAGGGAGAACACACACTTGTCAGAAGTAAGTACTTTTGCAGTTTTGTTTTAGGATTTTGTTGATTGAATTCCATTACCGTATTCTGAGAGGGAACTGTGTCCGTGTGAGGCTCACTAGCTGCTGGTTCAGTGTCAGCTAGCAGGGCTGCAGAGACAAAGGCAGATAAGTAGATACAGAAGTACAATGATGTCTATGTTTTCGTTTCCATTAAGTATAACTGTCACAATAGTCACTTTTTTACAACAAGATCAAGTAGGCATGCCAGAGCCAACTGAAAATGTTAAAATCAATTATCTCTGTTGGCAAAAAAAAAACATGTCAGTGTGTACATGCACATAGATGCGGTGGAGGAATGGAAAAGGGCCGGAAATGTGTTCAGCGATTGTATTTGGCATACTAAGAATCAAGATGATCACAACAAACCAGAATCTTTATCCTCATGATGAGCCGGTGTCTCTTCTTCAATCATCAAGTTGTTCTAAAATGGAACAGATCATTGATCACTGTGTGTAATACAGACCATGTCAATGGTCACTTTCAATATTAGTAAGGTACTTTCATAAATTCAAAAATGGTTCTCATATACAGTCAACAAAGTGTACAGGTACACTTCTACAAACCACTGCAGTTCCGTTCCATTACCTTGTTATGCGTGGGAGCACATGGTGCCTCCTCCTGTAGGGCATTGTCTCCAGTTTCAACTTCCTGTTCTGTACAAACATCTGTGAAGACAGTCACAATCACACACAAATATTCACAATCAATCTGTGAACACAAACAGTACTTTACTTTTTGCCTCAGCGAACCACATTTGCAAAATGCTTCTAGACCCAAACTGATGTTGTAGGCTAATGTGAAAGCTTGCCTCACAAACTGTACCCTAAGCCTACAGTATATACAATTCCAATTTCCCATTTGGCAGACGCTTTTATCCAAAGCGACATACACATTTTAATACAACACAAGCAAGGATCTAGTCAGGAGAGAACGAGTGTAAGTGCCATAAAGCTAAATTCTAGTCCGACAGGACATAGGTGCCACAAGGCAGTGCATAGAGCGCATAGAGGCAGATAAAGAATTATAAAGATCTGAGATTATATATATATATATATATATATATATATATATATATATATATATATATATATAAGAAATATAGATCTGATAGAGCTTGTGATTCACACACCAATAAATTGTTGCACAGGAAGCACACAGGAAGACAGCAGTGATGCATTCTGCACCTACAATGTAAGAGAACACACCAAACAAAATCACAGTCACAGTCAAAATCAACAGAAAAAGGAGTACTATATTTGTCCTTGCAAGTATTTCCATTCAGTATTACAATTCATGTAAATGTAACAAAAATTACCATACACACAACATTAAAATGGAAATTAAAAGTTGTTATGGCAAGGGTTATGTTAGTGTGTATGGTGATACAAATAACTTTTATACCTGCTTTGATTCTTCAGAGATCAGATCAAATGTTTTGTGCAGGTCAACATATGCCTTGGGACCAACCTCCTCCTGGGGAGCCTTTAGAAAAAAATATGAAGTAACCACAACTCTAATTATAACGCAGACAATGTGTAATTACATCCAAATGACGCCAATGTCCATTTACCCCTATGTACTGTACATTAAACACATTCAACTCTTATGAGCATCACACGTTTCATGTACAGGCTTTTCCACTGCTGTGTCTAACCCACCCTGAACTTCAACTACGTCACTCAACTTAAAATCCAATGGAAAATAGTTGGAAATTGAAATGTCATTGTCATACAAATTACCATTTCCTCTGTTGCCATAGTGTTAACAGGATCATCACTTGCAATGATGTCCTCACTGTCATCTCCTTGCTCATGTGGGTCTGCAAATAAAAAGGAAAAAAGCAACACATTAATATGGAGCAGTGCCATAAACACAGCTCATTGACTATAGCTGTTGTTTGATGACCGTCATCTGTTGCTTGCCTACCAAGATGGCTGTGTGGTAAAACAACACAAATGCTTTAGATAGCCCAAGTAAAAGAAATATCAGTATGGTAACGGTTAAAAGATTTGCATTAAAAATTCTAATAAAGTTAACATATTTAAGGATTTGCCATTATATGTATGCAAGCATCAGAAGTTCAAGTAATTCAAAGAAACTAGCATCTGCAAGGGTTACATATATGCAGTAGAGTAAAAAGAAGCGTTTTTCGTTTTGAAAAGAAGTGGATTCTAGTATAAAGTAGCAAGAAAGTATAAAGAAATATGAG
This sequence comes from Centroberyx gerrardi, assembly GCF_048128805.1. Classification (NCBI taxonomy): domain Eukaryota; kingdom Metazoa; phylum Chordata; class Actinopteri; order Beryciformes; family Berycidae; genus Centroberyx; species Centroberyx gerrardi. Next base: position 19,625,901 of record NC_136014.1, read on the forward strand.
GAGTATAAAGCCTCCTAGTTTCCATCTCTGGGAATACAATCAGTGCTGTCAGTTGTTGTCCCGAAAATGTCACAAGAATCCAGTCGTAGTCCAAGCATGCAGCCAACTTACCAGCCTGAGACTCTGTATGAGATAAGGCCCTATCGTGGTCAGTACTGTCATCATTATCACACTGAAAACAAGCAGACAGACAAGAAGACAGTGGTTAAATGAAGTAAATGAGAAGGAACGCTGCAGATAACATGCTGGTTGCATTATTTCACTGACCTGCTCAGGCTCTGGTAACACTATCTCAAAGACACTGTCATGGTTAACTATCATCTCAGTGTCACAATCAACCAGCAGAACCTAGAAATGAGGGGACAACATACAAGCAGGTCAAGGTTGAAAAACAAAACAGATGTAGTTAATATCTTCATCTTGACACAACACAATATAGACAAAGGATTCAAAGCTAAAGTGAAAAACTCCACATAATATATGTTGCTGTAACTGCACACTCAAGGCCCAAGACTATGGATTGAACACCAAAAAACAGGATCTTTACTGAAGACCACCAAGACAAAGCGATGTTGACTATATAGAGTGATTTTAAACTTTTTTAAAAATATTTCTTCCTTGCAGCATAACCAATATTTGCTAATTTGTGCAGGCTTATAAAAAAATATATAGCCTACCCATACCCCTTATGCTACAAACCTTTCAGCTGACTTTGAAAGGACACACAAGGGCTTTTACAAAATAACATGGCAAATAACTCAATATTAAATCTCATCTTAATGACCTTTGTGTGCCAACCCAGACTTTAAAAATGACTAAACATTAATGAATACTTGAGGTCCTTACCAGTGTGCAGTCCCTTAAATTCTTCAAGACCCTTGCTTTGCACCATGACTTGACAGCAGGTGACCAGACCACACAGGTAGAACCAATGGGGAGAAATTCAGCAGCTCTCAGTTGACCAAACTCTATAAACACATAAAATATGAGGGAAAGGGGGAACATGCTAAATTAAATCCTGTTTTATATGAAAAGTTGCTGTGTTAAAAGTCTGTTTATGTACAGTACACCTAACAGTTACCACTACTGATACCAACCATACTGTACTGCATATAGCACGTGAAAAATAAACAACATGCTACGAGACAATTTCAAGATGCTGCATTATGTTGTTAATTTCAAAATCACTCATGCCATACAGCATTATGGGTTTGAATTTTCTTTAACTCTGCTGCTTTCGAGTTTAACATCATTTCGATATACTGATTCATTCACACCTGTTTAATCAATTTCAAATTCAATATTATGAAATAGCCTACTGATATACATATTGTGTAGAATTCAGAGACAAGGACCATTGGACAAATGAATTGTGCAACTTACCAGAATCTTTCATGATGTCAGAGTTGTCTTCCACATCATCGGTAACCAGCGCTTGAGGCAGAGACTCCAGCTCAGCAACCACAGTCTCAGACTCTTCCTCATCCATGTGACAGTACTCCTCCTGGGTTATCAACTTGTCTGTAGTGGCGGGAGCAGACTCTGTACTCTGAGGAACAGCCTCAGTGCAAATCTTATTGCATATTTTCTGAATTTCCTTGGCATCTTGAGCCATAGCCTCCCCGAGGTTCTCATATAAGGATGGAGAAGAATTTAAGTCATCTGGGCCAACAGCTTGGTCCATCACTGATGCAGCCTCCTTTTCAAAGTCTTTGTCAGTTTCCACCACATTCGTGTCAGAGCTCAAGGTCAAAGTATCATGTTCATGTTCACCATCTTCATCAGGCAGAGGTAACATGGTTTGATCTTTGCCGATACAATATGACAAAAGCTCATCGTTGGGTTCTGCTTCAGATATCACAATAGTAGGGACTGTCGTCACCACTTGGTTGGAAACCATTTCACTCAGGCTCTCTCTCTTTGTCACTGGAGAAGATTCGACAGTCGCATTGTATTCTGAAGAAATCTGATCCATCTCTTCCTTTTGGGCATCAGTATAAGACTCAGATCGAACAGAACCCTCAGAGCAATCACTGTTCTTGAGACTACTTGCTAGCTCTGAGGCCTCACTTGTTACACAAGGGATAACAAGCTCTGTGTGCTGCCCAAAACAAACATTAGTGCATTGCTCCTCTTTGTGGTCTCCCTGAGCGTCAGACATTGCTGTCTCTTTCATAGCTGAATCACATGGTAGTTGTGGTGTTTTGTATGAAGTGGACAGTCCAATGGCATCAGGTTTGTTTTCTGTTGGGGAGCTCTTCCAGTGAGCTTTCATTGTCTCATTTATCTCCTTGCCCTCACATTCTATCTTGACAGAGCATCTGATCTGGCCTTGTTCTCCTCTTGTTACTTTAAGAACAGTCAGCTGTAATAACTTGTCTGTTATGAGCTCTGTTAACTCATCTATTGCCCCATCGTCCCAGGAGCCATGTGAAGGATCAAAGCCTTCAAGCTCACAGAGAAACGCCTGTGCCGGAGTTTCAACCAGTTCAGGTGGCATTTCCCTCACGTTCCTCACATTGACTTGGGACTTATTTCCATAGTCCACAAAGAGAACTGACAGCGTGTCTTCATCTTTGCTGATGACCTCTGCACGATACCACAGATCATCATCTACATAAAGGGCAATGCATGGTCTGCCAGGGTAGAGAGAGTTTGTATCAACAGGCTTGTGATGTGCTGCATTCCCTACTTCTGAGACACTTAGTGTCATCTCATCAAGTTCTTCTGAGTCAGCAGACTGACACCAAAAGGACTGAGCACCATTTATAGTTGTGACGTAAGCCTCCAACTTCTGTCCCTCAACGAAGTCATGTTTGAGGTAGCACAGAGGACAGGAGTTCAATCTAGATTTCTCAGGTGCCATCTCTCTGCTGGCAGAGCTCTGGACAGACTTTTCCTCCACTTGTCCATGTTTCTCAGTTGGACCTTTACTAGGTAAATTACACATGACATTCACACCACTTTCCTCAAGGCTGACTTCCCACACAGATCCTGACTGCCTGATAAACCGGCACTTCAGCTCCTTGTCTCCGTTACCCCCAATGTCTTTTTTGAAAGTTGACACAACTTCTGGATCCAGCACTACCTCTTTTCCAAGAGCTGCAGCTTCACTCAGCATACAGTGTGTGCTGTATGTAGGAAGTTGCAAGAAGGGTTTGTGTAGCCTGTACATCTTGGAAATTGGCATCACTGCTGTATTTCCATAGTCAACGAACTCAACAAGAGCCATTGTGTTTCCATGGATTTCTCTTACAACTGCACGATACCATGAAGAATCATCTGGGAACTCTGCCTGAACAAGGTCACCTGGATGCACATCTTTAATGTCGATGGCTTTGGTGGTTGACTGACAATCATTGAGTTTTTCCACAATTGAGAATATGTCATCCTCCTCTTTGACAAATTGTACATAGAAACTCAGTGGGTTGTTGCAGTGTGAGACAAAGACATCTGCTTCCATACCTGACGTTATGGATTTTGAGGGCAGGTCTGTGAGTTTAGGGAGGGCTTCAATCTCGAGTTCTGGGGCCACATAGTTTTTCATGTAAGATTCTGTGCCAGGTAATGTGGACTTGATGAACTGTTCGGGAGCTGTAGGAAGACTTTGTTTTATTGGTTTGGTATGGGCCTCCGCTGGGTCAGAGCCATTTCCCATACTGCTTGGTGTCCTGCCAGATAACCGCCTTTGGTGTGGAGGTCTGTACAGCTCTAATGACCGAGCTCTGGCTTTCTGACTGTTTTCTCCAATACGGTGTAAAGGCTTTGGAGCATTGACTTTGGAAGATTTTGTCTCATCTTCCATTTGATGTACTGGTTTTGGGGCAGACCCCTGGTTTGTCTTTGGGATTTGTGTATCATCTTCCATTTTTGTAGCTTGTTTTAGGACAGCTTTAGGAGTCTTTTGTGCATGATCTGCAGAGACCTCAAGTGCTCTCCTACCCTGGTAGACAATCTTCTCTTCTCTGTGCATCTCAATCTGAAACTGCTTCTTGATCTTGGAATTGACTTGAGTGCTTCCATAATACAGCTCAACCAGCAGTTTACCATCAGGTTCTTTGGCCACCACTAGCGCTCTGAATGTCCGTTCTGTCGCATGACTCTCAAACCAGCTATTCACCTCACTTGGAACATTGGCAGGGATATCGGAGAGACTACACTCAACAGCTTGCACAGGCACAGACATGATGTCACTAGCCTCCCTGGGAACTGGAAGCAAGTCAGATTTGTCCACCTCAAGGGTGTCACCATAATCCACAAAGTGAACCAGGATTGATGGCTGTGTGGCCTTGATCCGTCCCCTATACCACTGCCCATCAGTGTATTTCGCAAAGCACACAGTTCCAAAGACTGTTGGGAGCTTTGCGTTCTTAAGATGGCGACACAGATTGCTTAATTTCACCATGAGATCTTCCACCACATCAGCATTCCTCTGGAGCTGGCAGTAGAACTGATTGACACCATTCACACATGTCACTGTGACCATTTCTTCTGTCCCTGTTTTAATGTTGTGTGCTGAATAGTAGTATGTGTTCAGACGGACAGAGGACCCAGAGGCTTTCTTGGGAGGTGTGCTGTTGACAAGATTGACCATATGGGTGCAGACACTTTCAAAGGGAGTTTCTAGATCCACAATGTTGAAAACAACTTTCTGCTCATTGTACATGACGGCATATATGGTGCACTTTAAAATCACATGGTTGGACGTAGCAGCATCCACAAATTCCTGGAAAAGAGCCATTGCTTCCTCACCCCAGTCATTCATGGTTGATGTGGGGTCAACAGGGTTGTACAGGCTGCATCGAAAAGCTTGACCTTTCAAATTCAGGAATGCTGGGCATATTCTCCTTAGGTCATAGAGGGAGACTGTCTTCATCTGGCCATAGTCAACGAACAGCACATCTGCATGGGGCGTCACATGTTTGTGAATTATAAGGGCTCTGTACCACATTCCATTATCTGGATGGCGAGCAACACAATCCGTTTCCACAAAAGGCTGAAACTGACTACTTGCGTAGTGAGTCTGCATGTCTTGCATAAGCAATTTCAAGTGCCCTGCATTTTGTACTAGTTGGCACCAGAAGTCATTTGGGCTTTCAGTGTAAGACACAATGACGTCAAGGGCACTTCCTATGGGAAACATGTGCTCCTTAAAGGTAGTATTTCTGCTTTCATTGCTGGTGGGGCCAACAGTGTTTTGGATTTGGAAAGAAATCCCACTGTTCCTGCATATTTCAGAAGGTTTGGCACCTGGATTCAGTGCTGCAGGGAGAATAGCAGGTCGCATGGTCATCTTGGCTTTGGGTTGTTTCTGTGCCTCATCCTTCTCAGCAAAGCCAGAACTGCACATCATCTTACTGACATTTCGCTCTCCATGTGCTGCAGAATCTGTCATATGAACAACATAAGCACCATCATATTTTGCTGTCACATGTACATTTAGGACTTTATCTGTGACTGCTTTGGTGAAAAAGTCAGTGGCACTCTGGCTCCATCTCTCATCTTTTGGCTTGACAGCAGCCAGCCTACATTTCAGTGCCAGGTGGGGCAGCTTTTTGAGCTTGTCGGGAAGGGTCCTGATGCTACTCCTATCAATCACTTCAGTGTTTCCATAATCAACAAAGAACATCTTGATTTGTGTCTCACCCACTTCAGACACAGTTGCTCTGTAGAAATCACCGTCTTCTGCCTTGGCAGCACAGTAGAGGCCAACTGTTGGATTTCTCACCACATCTTCATTGACTGAATCCCTGTACAGATCAGAGATGCTACCCATCAGTTTATCAAACTCATTTGCATACTTCTGTGTTTGAATCCAAAACTCTGATGGACTGGACACATGCTGTACAACTGCCATGTGGGAGGAGTTAAGAGGGAGGTCTTCAACTGGCAACTTTTTGCCCTCTGTTCCCTTCACAGCCTGCGCAGAAGTTAATATACTTCCTTGACTTTCTTGTCGAACCTGATGCTGCCCTCTGTATTTAGTGCTGTGGACGGCATAATCGCCAAGTGATTTTTCACACTCCAGCAAACACCTATCCTTAGAGCCAAACAAGTTGTTAATATTTGTGTTTTCATCTCCATAGAGCGTAACATAGTGAACCCCCTCTGAGAGGCTTTGGTACTCAAATTTGGCGATCACCGTCTTGTACAGGAGTAGGGTCTTGAGATAGTCAATATGGGTCGCTGTCCATCCCACACCTTTGTCAGTGATTCCGTGGAGGGAACAGATGTAAGTCACAACAGGCATCCTGAAGAACTCTGCAGCCAGTGGTCTTACATGCTCCACTTGAACAAATTGTTTTGTTCCATAGTCAACATTTAGTACTTCCACCACCTTGTTTGTCGGGAATACCTGCTGTAAAACAGACCGGTACCACCTACCATCACTTCCTCTTGCAGCACATGGGGACCCAAGCATATCAACACTTACAATGCAAGTGGCCAGTCTGCCCTCATAGTGCTGGGTGATCTGCTCTGTGAGTTTCTTCAGCTCTTGTGAGAAAACCTTCAACTGGCAGAAAACCCGCTGTGGATTTGTCACTTCTGTGATGATTACAGTCTCTACAGTTCCTGTCGGCAGCTCTGGGTACATGAAAAGCTGTTGCTTGTGCATTCGCTCACCTGATCCCACAGGTTCATTTCTCATGGAGTTCTGCTGAGTCTCTGGGGACACTGCAGCTCCACTGTGGGACTGCAGTGACCCAAATACAAAGTCCTTGAAGCTTTCTGCAGACAACTTCTTGGCAAATCCCATCTCATACATTTGTTTAGATATGCAGGGGATGTGCAGGATGAATGTTCTGTGGGGCACCAGTACATCTTGGACACATGCCTTCATAGATTTCCCACAGAGAGATTTCAGAAACTCCAAAGCCACTGGAGACCAGTAGTTCTCAGGTGACAGTGGTAACACATTAGCCAGCACGCAGAATTCCACTTCAGGTGGCAGGTAGAAGTACTCTTTCTTACCCCACGCCAGCATGCTTGTGGTGGCGCTATGCGTCCACCCTTTGTCAATAAGGAACACACTGTAATTCGAGCCATTTCTTGAGACTATGTGGGACCTGTACCAAGTATAATCCACCTGAACCAAGCACTGGTCACCAGGATTTCCTTCAAACTCATGAAATACTTTTCCAGGAGACTGAATATCTTTTGCTAAGTACTGGTAGTCTGCTTTCTTTTCCTGGCTAAAGTTGCCCCAGAGCTCCACAAGCACACAATGAGGACTCAAGTTGACCCTGGTTATGAGAATTGTTACATCTGATCCTGGTGTAGGGAGTCCAGGGATTGAAGACATTTTGGTGCTTTCAAGAATTCCAGTTTTCCATCAGTTGTTGGCCTCATCAACACAGCTTACATGTCAGCACTGAGTGTATCTGGAAAACATGCATGCACACCCCACACACAGACACACAGTATGGAATAGACATGGTTAATTTCTGTGCTGTCTTTGACTAGGAACTCATTTCACCACTGATACACCTGATCAATTTTGTGTTTCCATAATGTTGGCTTTTTAGATAGCTCACCACAGTATTTTGTAAGATAAGTATCACTCTCTTGTTAACACATCTGATTTGCTCAGTAGCTAATGTTACATAGCTAGAAGCTAGCATTAGTAGTGGCCACTTGTTGTGGCGTGTTAACCACAGAACTTGAATGGATAGAACAGTCCTGCCACTGTTTGTCATGGTAATTCGGCTAGTACAGCATAAAATGAGATTATGGAATTGTAAGGGAGTTGCTATGGTGACAACGCAAGTCTGGGCATTAAAGCTGTTAAGTGTGTCACACTTACTTGAGAGCTGTACAGATGTGTCTGTTGCACAACTAGCAAACTGTCTAAACTCAACTGAAAGCATTATCAAAGATAGTTCTTCTCTCGTTACTTCTCGTCAAAATCAGCATATTAGCATCATCAAACATGTACCTGTAACTTAATATAGCCCCTTAAATGCTATGAAGTAACGTAGCTTAGCCTGCCTTTAGTGGAGAAAAAAAGTTAGCATTCGCTAACTTCAAAAGGACATCGGCTGAAACATTAACTCAACTATTACCACTTTAACTATGTGCACAGATGTCAAAACCTTTGAGCTTCTTAAAAAGACAGCAGCAACTGGTAAAATACTATCACCTAGTGGTGGCATGAGTGACAACTTAATTTAGCTGCAATGGCAGTTTTACACTGCTTTGGTCCTTGCTGCAAAATCTCTCCTCTCAGCGACTTGCCATAAGTCAGTTTATGTGGAAGCTAGGTAAAAACAAAATTTGTAGGCTATAGTATGCATTACAGACATTTTTTTAATTTAATAGGTCAACAAAAGTTGTCAGCCATACAGATAACACATCAGATGTATTGAGTGTTAAAAACATAACACTCAGAGATAAAGATAATCGATTTTTATTGGGGTTTTTTTAATGTATCTATCAATTAACCAATAATAATTAACCATTGAATGAGTCTGTACTAGTTTTAGTGTAATAGAACTAGTACAGACTAGTTCTAGAACTAGACTGTAATAAAGTGGCACATTAAGAGCTTTATAGAAAACATAAGCAGACCTGAACTTGTGTTATGGAATTGGCAATGAGGAACTGCATTTGGGTCATTCCGTGTCAACTCAACCAGAGCTCCCCGGCTCAAACTTTTGATTTTGATCATTTTTTTCCTGGTGGAAGATATACATAAATGATAAAGAAAGCCCAAATATTAAAGCTCACAGACCATTATTTACCGAGTTTTCCCCAATTTTGTAGCAGGGGGATCAAAATGACAATTTTCGCCTAGGATTTGGACCAAGTTTAGGGGTCTAAAAGCGACACTGAGAAAGTTATCAGCTCCACTGTTTTTCTTCCACAGAAAGGCTTGTAGGTAGACTACAAGATTCTGGCAGTTTCAGCACTTGATTTTGTGATGTATGCCTATGGCAGTAGCCAAAAAACAGAAAAATCACCAGTGATATTTTTTAAAGTTTAAATATTAATCATTCCAAAAGTATCAAAGATACCTCAATATCCTTTTACTTCCTGGTTTAAAATAAAAATATCTTGGTGTCTGTCTATGCATTTGCAAGACCCTGGGGGGTTTATTCTCTGAGATAATAGCCTGTGAATATGACTTCAGAATGAAATTGTCAAATCTGACATGTTTTCAAAGGCCAAAAACCAACTGTGTGACACATGGTAGGAAGCTAGTCTTTTGTGTCCATAAAGAAGAGGTTCTTAAGTAAAAATAATATAAAATTTGGAAATGTACAAGGTTTCCCATTAATGTATTAAACTGTGGCGCACTGCCACAGTTCAATTTCTGCCGCCACAGTTTCACGTCGCTGAGAAAGAAATGTTGCCATTATTATTATTAGTTTTATTATCGTTTTTGTGGTCTTTGCCTTCATAAAACTCAGTCTCCTCTCAAAGGGCTGTCCCTCCTCCCTGCTTTGGCAGGTGCTAAACACACCCCCATCCCAATATGTGTGAGATGAGACACAAACACACTACGTGATACTGCGGACGTCTCTCATTGAGGAACGAAGCACAAGCCACGACCTGGAACGCATTTGTAGCAGGCCCATTCACACAGAGCGACAACTATAAAGATAACTATAAACTATAATTATATGCTGTTGCTCAAGCGTTCACACTACAACGATATTGGCGCCAAATATTTAGAGAAAACAATTGAGCTTTATCAACGTGCTTTTATTTTACACGCTCTCTAAAGTAAATAACGACAGAGCCGATGGATTTGGGTTCATGAATTGCCGCAAGAGAGAGGAGCTAACAAAATATAATGCTCTTTTACGGTGCTTTCATTACATTATTGTGCTTTGTTTATATGAGAGCTAATTGTACTAATGGCCACCAAGTGAAGCTATTCATTTTTTTACCAGTAGGAGACTCTACACACCACATCTACTGTGAATGAAAGAGTCAAGTCCCCTGTGGCCCATGTTGAGAGAAACACCTGTAACTTCACCGTGGCTAGACGGGTTTCAACAGGCTACTGGAGGGACACATGTTGTTACCTCCCGGCCATATTAAAAACATAGGATAATAGCGCATTTGCGGTCAGGTTGGCCAAGACATGGTGCTATTTTGTTAGTTAGCTAGCAAAAGTTAGCGAGTTAACTAGCTTCCAGGTCAGTAAACAGCCTTACCGCTAATCCCAAGAGCTCTTCCGATCCCGACCGGTATGTCACATTTCTTTTCAACATTTTTAGAGGCGATGGTCTTTGTCAAATAGCGCCGGGTTCCTCTGGACTTCTGTCATCAGTTCCTCAGCAGCAGCGAACTAATGAATTCTTCCAACCTGTCCTTCGTAGAACTCTACTTTGATTGGTTGAAAAAGTTTTAAGTGTTGTATCACCTAAGGCAGGGGCTGGAGAGGATATCGCTGTAGCAGAGGGTATGCAACCTCAGGTAGGAACGGCATGCAATAGCAGTTCATCAGTGCAAAGCAGCAGACTAGCCACAGCCCCCACTGACAGAGGGACAGCTTCATTTATTTATTTAGGCAAGTGTGTCTTAAATGTATAGTTTTGCTAAAACCAAATCGCAGTATGAGTGAAAAGTCAACATGTCTGTATCCCAACGTTAATTCAATTCAACCATTATTTTTAGCTGCATGCTTACACCCTATTTTTTGCTGTATCTTTACACCCTTTACTTAAACAAAACAGGAGATGATGAGAAACAACCAATATCAGAGGTAGCATGGTAATAATAGAACAAGAGCTCATTTTTAGGAAAAATATAACTCCACAACATAAATATATGCATTAATCAATAACATAGGCTTGTTTGTATGTATAATATGCAGTCATGACTGCATTGCTTACAAAAGCACAAAATTACTAAAAACAGTGGAGCTGCTATCTTTCTCAGTGTCGCTTTTAGACCCCGAAACTTGGTCCAAATCCTAGGCGAAAATTGTCATTTTTATCCCCTTGCTACAAAATTGGGGGAAACAGTAAATAATGATCAAATGATTACCCATTTTACAGTTGAACACACTAGGTTCACATCCTGAGACTTGCTTAGTAAACAAATTTAATAATATTGGCAAACTTGTACACAAAATTCACGTCCAATTTGCAATTTTTCACCTACCTGAATTGATTTGCCTTCATACACCTCCAGCCAAACTCACCGGTCCTGGGAGGCAAGTCACTCTGTAAGCAAAATGGACGAGATTTTGATTCGAATCAATCGGGATGACGGACAATGGTGCGAAAATGGGGCCATTGACTAAAACAACCGGTATTATCCTTTAAGTGAAGTTGTGAGTCAGCGCAGGATAGCTGCTTTCCTACTACTCCCAGATAGCTAAGTTAGCTAAGTTACCTTAGCTAGTTAACGAAGTTACCTTCGTTTTATTTTAGCTAACGTTAGGCCACAAACGTTTTGTCTCATTTGTAACATAATGCGGGTTTTACTATTTTACTAATAACATAGAGGTGGATTTTTACAGCAAAATAATCCCAAAATACAGCGTTTACATCACGATTTGTGACAATATTAATGTGGGTTTTTGAACGGCAATTAACGTTATCGTCAGGTGCTAGCTAACTAACGTTAGCGTTTCCTCGACACTTCAGTCGGTTGGGTCAAATGATGAAAGCGTTGCGCCGAGTGGCAGCAACAGATGCCAAGCCAACTGTGGGCAGATAAGGCTGTTTGTCTTAACGTTAATTATTTACATAAAGTACACAGTAACTCACCCGTTTTATTCCCGCGGTCTTGTCCAGTCTTTTTGAATATGGTGGTGGATGTATGGTGGTCGGCTCGATGATGGTGGTTGAAACTCGATAGACACACTTGGCGAAATTAACCCAACAAATCCACACAGCCGTGGCGGCGCCAGGCCGCCGAAATTTTCCAGATTTAGTTAAATTCCAGTCACCTTTTGTTCTGTACTAGACGGATAAATCAAAATCAATCGTTTGATGTGCTTCCGAAAATATTTTTAGTGCAAATATCGGCAAACTCCACTGCAAACTGACGTTAACGGTTAGCAAAGTGTTTGAAGTTAACTAAGGTTACCCAAAGAGCACGCGGCGTGCTGTGTTTTGAACATGACGGTGGGGTTTTTTTTTCCGACCCGGAACTGTGGCCTTTCTTTTCCTACCTGTCAGAAATAAAGTTTCACAGTTTGCTGAATGCATTGCTTATAATTAACACCAACAACTTTGATATTTCATTTTATTTTTCGAATATGGACTCTGATTATCAATTGTTAGTGGGTGAAATTTTTCGTCCACAAAACAAAGGCAAAAACAAAACAAAAAAAATAATAATATAAAATGTCATCACATTATAATGTGATGTGTATGGATAAAAAAAAGAATAGTTTCACAATTTGATAGTCACCCTGGATTTTTAATTGCTTTTACACATTACTATTTTATCTTATGGCCTGTTCATTGATTCGGCTTCCCAGTGAAGTTGCTTGGCAGAAATGACACAACAGCTCAGCTCAGTAGTTTGAACATGTTGTTGCCTACTTACGACATTTAAGTCCCAATCCAGATTCAGCTAAATTTCACTCTATGGAATGAAAGATGTTTAACCAGGCTACTCCAGCAGTGGCTTCTACTTTTTCTACCCACCAACCTCCTCTGCAAACAGTGACAGTTACACTCTTTAGTGTGACTTGGAGGATTGTTTTTCCCATGGAAGATTTGGCAGAGTACCTAAATGGCTTGGTGGACTTGAAGGGGAATACCACTGCATTTTAGTACAGTTAAGCCTGTGATACTGGTCTGTAACACCCAGTCCACAACAACAACACGAGTCCTTTCACACTGCAGCTAATGGAGACTTCTGTCAAGATAAACTGAGGTATATCGACTGTCCTCTTTTGATTTTTAGAGGCCAACAAGCCCAAGAAGAAGGGTGGCCGATGCCTCCTCTGTACGCTGGTGTGGTGTGTCAAAATAATAAATTCAGTGTAAAATAGTACAAATAGTAGCCCTACATTGTATTTACATTAAAAATAAATTCCATTTAAACCAAGTAAGAAATAAAATGTTGCAGAGGACACAAATTGAGGCAATATAAAATGTATAAATCAAAAGATATGAGTTACACATTGCTGACATATAGAAATAGTCTTTCTAACTCACCCTCTCTCTCTCTCTCTCTCTCTCGCTCTCGCTCTGTCTCACACACACACACACACACTCTCTCACAGAACATAGTTACTGGCAGGATTGACATAGACGCATACCTCCCAACATGAGAACATTTCTCTTTTCCCCTGCACTAGATTTTACACCAGATACTGTGTATTGGAAATATCTATCAAGAGTATAATGTAAGATGGTATCGTAAATATTCTTGTGTCCACATAGACACAAACAGTGTCTTTTTGGTGCAGACCCACACTTATGCCATGCATCCAAATAGTGATCACCTCATAAGTTTGATGATAAATCAGATAGATAGAAAACATTAGCATGCATACAATGTGAGTGTGAACAGATAAGTGTTATTATCTATGAATATAAACTTGCAGGCAAACAGGCATGTGATAAGAGGATGAATGTCTACAAAGTTTTGTATAAACAGGAAATTAGACACAGATCAGAAGATTTAGTTGAGTTGGGGGTTGGGTGAATAGGATCAGTTTAAGCGTCAAAAGGGATTGTATCTAAATAGGAAGTCACTCTTTAAGCTCTGAATATAGATGAATGCCCAGTGTGTTGCTCAAGTTGTATATGTTTTGGTTTGAAGAAACGGTTTAGAAGTGGTTATGAGGAAAGTGTTGCCTCAGAATTATGTCACCCGTGCCTTCCTCTACATAGACACAGAAAAAAACATCACTTTCTGCAGTCACTTACTGGAGTTTACATGAGCATGACTCTGTATCATGGGCATAATACATAATACTAATACTACTAGAATATTTTGTGCAGTTAAAGTTGATTTTGAATCCATCATGGCCCCTGTAATCACGGTTGAACAATACACAAGTTGCCTTTTTAAGGTTATTCCATCATTGCTGTGCATAACCGCTTCACCAACTCTTTTGACAGAAGTAGTGCTATCATTGGTCATCTGTGTACTTGCGACCTGACACACGCTCACATTTGTTCTGCTTTTTAATGATTGTTCCCAGCCAAAAGAATGAACATCCCTTTTCTTATTTATTAGTCGATATGCTCACATTTAAAGCCTAACAGCAACATGTGATGTGATGCCTACCTATGATGCAAAGGCCCTAATAAAGATATTAGTAAGAACTGCTCTCAGCTGTAGAAATAACAAGGGACACAGGGGGACAAGGGGTTAAAATACAGAGGAAATTGAAGAAAAAACAAGCCTAGGCTGTAGCAAGTATGATAAGAAGACAAGCACTGAAATATTTTACTCAAGTAAGAGCAGCTAGGCCTATCAGCCACCTACATAAGTTACATTTTCCCTTACTGCTTTTAAAAGTCTTAACAGTATCTCTACAGCAGCAACAACAAAAACAGCAACTACTACTGCTACTACTAAGTTTTTCATATGCTTATTGGTTCATTATGACTGACTGGAATGAGTTCAAAAGTTCTTAAATTTTTGTTTTGTTTTTTGTGAACATTAGGGAAGTGATCCCTCATATTCATCAGCAGCTACCTAATACAACCTCAGTCTTTACTGCTGATCTTGTGGCAGTTAGGCACTAGGTGGGTGGGGGAAGTAAAACCAGAGGAGGTGGTGGTGTGGTCAGATTCAGCTGCAGCCTTTGTTGCTCTAAAGAAAGGGAAATCTAAAGCCAGGCCTGATAGTATAAATACTAACGGTGCTATATAGAATACATCAAGTAGGGTGCAGGGTAGGGTTTCTTTGTGTACCAGCTCATATCCAGACGAAGGAGTGAATGTGCTAGTAGCATTATCATATGGAAGATCAGAGTGCCATAGCCTAAAAAAGCATGGGATAATGTAAGCTTGGCAAGTTTGGGAAAGTGTGCTGGTTTTGGTCGGAAAACATCCAGATGGAATGTGTGAAGCAGAGAATTGTGTACACTGAAACATGCCTCTACCTGACCACGCTTGGAGTAACAGTGTAGGCTACACATTGAAAACAAATACTCTGCATGGATGACTGGGGAATAACAAAGGATGATCTTGGATGGTCTTCCTCCACAGCACTAGTGTGTATCTGCAGGTACAAGTTAGAGCAGTGATTCTCAACCTTTTTCATATCAAGGACCCCTAGTCCACAGACCCCCATTTGATGAGATTTTGTCTCTCGGACCCAAATCTGAGATATTTTTTTATTGTTAGATATGATTTTGTCCAGAATTCCATGACTATCTGAACTGTAGGTAGAGAGATAACAGTGAAACTATGACCAAAATAGTAATTCTTCTACATTCTCTAACTGTGTTAATAACCTCTTGTTAATGAAATAATGGTGAAGTTTATCAGTTCATCAATTTGCTGTGGACCCCCTTGAACCCCCTCAAGGACCCCTGGTGGTCCCCGGACCCCACGTTGAGAACCACTGAGTTAGAGAATGAGGTCGACAGTCAACCTGCAGGGGGCAGCAACACGCCGTCGTTGCGTCAAAACCAAGAAGAAGAAGAAGATCTCTCTATTTCTCTCTTTTTTTTTTTTTTTACAACATTTTATTTACTAAATTGCAAACAAGCACACATACACCACAAACACAAATAAGTGACAGTGTTGTTTCAGGATAAATAAAGTGATCTCTATCTGTGTTCGCTCGAGAAGCGGAAGTTCGTCACCACCTCGCGACCTGCGTTTACTGCGTAACTAGCTGCCATTTTGACGTGAAGCGCTGGAAAGCTGTGTGTGTTTATTGTTCAGTGTCCTTATTTACACATAAAATTATCTCATCATGGCTATGCAAGCAGCGAAACGAGCTAATGTAAGTACATACAAGTCGACCGTTGTTCAGAAACGGTGATCAAACGGACAGATATGTTTCGCGATGGACATAATTTTGATGTCAGCTTGGTTAGGCTAGCTAGGAAGCTAACGTGCCACAACGTTAGCTAGATGGCTAACGTACTGAAAACATCACTCTGACGAAATTAAAACTTGATACACACTTGCGCTGTGTTAAAGCGGTTAAAACCGACAAAAATATTCTGACAACGTAATTTAGAACCACATAGAGGCTGGAATCTGGTTTTTTAGAAATGCGTTGAAAGTGTAACTGCAGTGTAATGAGGAGTTAACCTAGCAATATAATGTTGCCATTTTATTTGGAGGCAGTTCGTATAGGATCTTAACTTTTATTTAGGCCAGTTAACTTTACTGCAAATCTGTTTGGGAATTTCTGTTTGAGGGTTCAGACTACTACAAAACAAATACTCCATTGCATCTGGTAACATAGATATAAACAAATGTGGAAATATTGTAGTAATAAGGTAATCCAGAGCTATATAGTTCTGTCTATGCAAATATACATTCGCACTACATAACAAAAACATCCCAGGACTATTTCATCACGTAATTTGACATGAACATCAGTCTAATGGAATTATACAGCTTCAGCATAGTGTAGGAGAGAGCATATATAGAAATTTGTTGCCTTCAGTTGGTTACCCAAGGTTTATATTTTATCGTCCTTGACTCCTCCAGTCTGGTTTAAATGTGTTTAACTCATCTGTTGTTTTTTTCCTGTCCGCTGCAGATACGATTACCTCCCGAGGTCAACAGAATCCTGTACATTAGGAACCTTCCTTACAAGATCACAGCTGAGGAAATGTATGATATCTTTGGGAAATATGGACCAATACGTCAAATCAGAACGTAAGTACTTGTTGGTTGCAGGAGTGTTGACATAGACACAGACCCTGCTATTTATGAAGCTGCAAAGATTTTTCTATACCGCTGTGATGCTTGACTTGAGACTAAAATAATACACATTGATACTTTTCAGCCCTGATTGAAATTGAAGCACATTTCATCATGCAATAGAGGTTCATGTTTTAGCCTACACACTACCTTTCTATTTCTAGATTAATTAGTTAGTCGGGTAGGTTAATCAGCACCGAAATCAGTCATAGTTCCCATCCCTTAGGAGGAGTAGATAGTTTTGGATGGATTTGTATTGGATAGTTAGGAAACGCCACTGAAAAATCATTCAGAATATAGTTATTAATGGTGCTCTTGAAATAATTAGTCACCAGAACTAGTCAGATAATATTTATGCTGTCTGGAGAAGGTTTTGCCATAATGATTTGTGAGAATTGTCAGAAAGGGAAGGCCGGTTCAGATTTCAAAACAGATTGTATCAGCTGTGACAGATGCTGCAAACCCACATGGATCCAAAAGCACCAATATCTGTGTTTCCCATACATACATTTATTTGTAGCATTCCACCTTAAAATATGTCTTCTAAACTGCTTCAACAACACTAAAAGCTCTTGTTGTGTTGTTGCATGCACACAGTCTGATCCTCTGCTGGGGACCTGTAGGAAACTGCAGTATTGGTCTTGTAATAATTTCCCTTTCCTTTTTCTCAGAGGGAACACACCAGAAACAAGAGGGACAGCCTATGTGGTGTATGAGGACATCTTTGATGCCAAGAACGCCTGTGACCACCTCTCGGGCTTCAATGTCTGCAACCGTTACCTGGTCGTCCTCTACTACAACGCCAACAGAGTATGTATGACTGTGACAGCATCTGTAGGCATGGTCAGGTCAAAGGGCAATCATCAGGTTCCCACGCCTTGTGGAAACGCTCTGCATTTAAATGCTAGTTTTTCAGTCACATATGGAAAAATGAGTAAATAAATGCCACAAAAAAATCAAGATTGTCCTCGAAAATTACAGTTCTACATTCACTAGAAATAAGTCTTTAGAAGCTATTTCTTAACACGTGTCCCCATGCAATCATTTCACTTTGATTGGAGATCTTCAGGAAGATAATGTCCTTTTAAAATACAGACTGCAGTATTTGTGCCCCACTAGTTGGCTGGTGATGCACTTAGATTTACATTTATATGCTGGAAGATATCAATCTGTAGATGGAAAAAATATTACCTGATCTAATTCTTTTTCTCTCTTTTACTTAATCTTCTGCAGGCTTTCCAGAAAATGGACACAAAGAAGAAAGAGGAACAGTTGAAGCTTCTAAAAGAGAAATACGGCATCAACACAGACCCTCCGAAGTAGCCGCCTGGAAAACACGTCTGTTCCCCTCTCACCTCCATGTCCAGAATGTGCGTTTTTCCATCTGTACAAATTCAAATCTTGCCTGTTTTTATGCCAATGATGTTTACGATTTTGTCAGACAAATTTTCAGTTAGACCAATTTTTGTTTTATTATTTCCATCAGTCATCCAATATGTGTGACAATTTTGGATAGATTTGCTGTATGTGACTGCTGCAAGTCAAAATTCACCTACCAACTGTAGAATATGGCTTCAAAATGGTGGTTGCTTACCTGTCAAAGTGGTTGACAGATCAGACAGACTTCTTCTTTTTGTCTTTAACGGTGGTTGGCAACCAGCGTTCCAGACAGACTTGCCAACAGCAAACAAGTTTTACCAATATTTGGTTGGTGGCTGGTTGTAGTTTGCCACCATGGTTAACGTACTAAAATCTGGCAGAGTTCATTGTTTCACAGTCTTTTTGTTTGGCCCGTTTGAATTTGTCACTTCTCCCATACTCTACAATCTTTTAATTTAAAGCCAACCATGGTCCGCAATGAGTGGTATGAAATCATCAGTTGATTAGGGCTGAGTTTGTAAAGTTTATCTTCTCTGTAAAATAAATGTTCCTTTTATAAAAGCTTTTTCTGCTGTCCTTCTGTGAAAGTACTGAAGTGGAAACACTGTCCTCTATGTGAACCCTTTTAGATCAATAGACAGTAGGCATTTTCCCCATTTATGCAGGGCGGCGGGTCGCCATATTCTTATTTTGCCTGAAGCTTCAAATCGCATGGTATGTGTTATGATGCAGTCCCTGGAGTTTCATCTGTTGCAGTGCTGTGCGTGTTTTCACGGTAGTTCTGTGAGAGCATCAGCCTCTTCATGAACCCTATATATAATCAATGAGTCCAGGTTTGGTGCCAAAGGGTTATGGGTAAACATGGCTGGCTGTGTCACGCTCATTTCCCCTGCAGCATTTCTCTGTAGATCTGAAGATGGACTGAATTGTCACCAGGAGGTCACTTGCCATGTATTACAACTCCATCTGAAATGCAACTGCTTAACATGGTTTTGTGCTATATGCCTAGGTGTGATGAACAACTTTTCACTAAAGTTGTGTATTATATCTACAAACTTGCCTGTGAAGTATTTTTCCAGCAGTGACATCTGGTGGTTGAACAGAGTACAGCATTCTACTAAAACATACTACAACATAGGGTGCATCAGTACAACTTTTTCATTGCCAATACTGATTGTGAGTATTAAACATTCAAGTATTGGACAAATTGACTATTTATTTGGGGCAGAGGAACAATGATTGAAACTAACATCTATTTTTTCCCAGTTAAGAGATGCAACATGCTTCCATGAGTGAAAAGGGGCAGAAAATAAAGTTACTTTGCTTCTGTTAAATGTGGCTCTAAATATCAGATTTCAATATAACATTAAATCTCTGATGCTGCGACCCTGTTTTAGCCTGGTATCGACCTGCTATCTGATTCCAGCAGATTTTAGACTGTAAGACAATGCAGAGCTGTGAGGTATGAGCCATGGCTAGACCCGCTGTGTGGTTATGAATCACAACTACATGAGCAGCCGTACTCTCTGTGTGGCTCAGTGCAGCGGCTCACAAAGTGGTGTCCTGGGACCCCTAAGGTGTCCTTGGTGAGATTTCCCAGTGAAATAAGTAATATATAAGACAGTTGTGGAGGTCTGGACTAAATGACGTCTAACCACAAGTCCTCTCAGATGGGAAAATGTCTGTTTATTGGGTCCTTGACATGAAAAATGTAGGAATCTCTGACTCTCTAGGTACCCATTATCAGCAAATGAATGCCTGATGTGTATCAACACTTTCTACCTAAAGTCCAGATGGAAAACTACAGCAAGAGCTTCAGCAGATGATTCCTATTTGTTGAGTTGAGTTACCAGACCAGACAGCGGCCCATAGAGTTCCTTTTATTAGATTAAATCACAACACAGGGAGTAGTGCAGCCATGTCATCGGGGACACAATACATGCTACAAAAGAATCCTTGTACACGGTTGCCAATGCTTACATTTGGTATCTTGATCGTAATAGCAATAGTAATAACAGAGTTGTAATTAGAAACATTTTCTGGCCAAAGATGTTCATGTAAAGAAGTTCAGATTACAAACTGACTGGGAGAAGCCTCGCTGTTGACAGATGTCAATGGACTGGTATGCTAGTATTGGCTTTATTGCAGTGCGGTATATTATGAATATGATGACTCATATAGCCTCCCAAGTATGCAAACGGCTCATAAAACAATGGGCATAGTCGTTTATCAACCTGCAGGAGTGTTTCTACAGGTGGGAAAGGGTCTGTGGCACTACTAATTATCTCATTAACTATTTCCAGACACAACTGGGCTTACAGGCTATTTCCAAATCATTTCAGGAGGGTACCACAATTGAAAGGAAACACTGAACTTCTCTACATTTTAGTATGCATCAGTACGTGTACAATATGTGAGAGAAGGGAGTAAAAAAGTACAAAAAGATTGACTGATCGGTAAGAGGAGCGAGAGAGAAATACTTGAAGGGGTTGGGAGGGCGAATTGTCCAACCTACTAAACACATGGCTTTAAGGGCTGTCGTCTAGTTACAGTGTGTAATGAAATGCCATCCACTGCTTCTCTCACTATACGTTGCTCTTAGCACTCATTTACTTCCATTGAAAAAGACAAACAAGAGTGAGCTAGTGTTTGATGTCTACCACAAAATGTTGCACTGGCTTTATTCCTGCTCTTCCTTTTTTTACGCTCAAAGAGTGTAAAAAAAAAAAAAAAAAATCCCCTCTGAATTCAGCTTATTGATATGCAACCTGTATGCTCGCTGGAAAACGTGCGTGTGACGGTGACATAGGTTAAAACTAACTTTGATAACATTTTCTTAAAATCTCTCCACTGTAGATGACTTTTTTTCTTGTCTTTCTAAACTAATTTAAGCCATTCACTACCTCTGGTCGGGAGGCATCCATTCATTTCTCCAAGGAATCCTGATTTAATCGTTTGATCTCACTTGCTTCCAATCAAATTTCATCGGTTTAAAAAAATGTGTTAATTAATTTAGTTCTCCTTATCTCTGACTGTGGTTCAGAATGATGGATTCATCAGATCCTCCACATTCAACATCTACTCATTCAATAACAGATTCATGAGTTAGTGTATTTATATGCACGGGGGCAGGGAATTAGTTCTTAGCAACATATACTACAGCTAATCTACAAGGAAACATGCTCCCACAGTTATAGCAGTCAAAATAAAATGTCTTGACGGATCACAAAAATTACATCCCATACGACAATACTTGTAGAAGGACCTACTGCAATGTGATTTTTTTTCCCTATTCAGTAAAAATCCTTTCTCGCGGTGTTTAAAGTGGCACCGCATCTCTTTGATAAGGCTTTCCGTCTTCGATTAATCTTACGGGATGCAAAATGAGGAGATTTTAAGGCAGAACCTAAAGGCATGCAAATTAACTACATTTACAGTTTTACCGACAGTACAGGCATGTTTTGTAAGGAAAAGTTGGACAAACGCCAATCCATCTCTCCGTCTGTCCAGAGCTAATTTTTTTAGAAGAATGGATTGAGAGTTTTATTGGAGGCAGATACATTATCATAGGAATTTGGTTCGGTTGACATTACTCAATATTATGAAACACGTATAGCTAGCATCAGTAAACTTGGAACAATAAATAGAGTAGCGGCAAATTCAACGTAGCACATCACTGATGCGCAAGCTCCAGTAGAATGAAACTGTATGGAAAATACTTTGCACACTTCACATTTTGGCAGTTGATCTTTAAATAATTTAAATATATATATTCATATTTATATATCTATATATATATATTTGTGCGAGGTGTAAATATGTAGTGAGATGTGTGTGTCTGTGTGTGTGTGTGCACATACTGTGTGTGTGTGTGTGTCTGTAGTGTGAGTGTGCACCCGCACTCTTGCACTCGCACACTGTTTATATGTTATGTGTAGATCTTTTTATAGCAAATAACATTCTCATGCACACGAGTGTTGCAAACACAAGAAGCGGATCCATTGAAAGGTAGTCCAAGCATTTTTTTTTTCAGTGGAAATTAGCTGCAAACTGAATGGAACATGAAATTCTTTCTGTGCAGTCCGTGGCGGCTGGCGGAGCGCTCGTCTCGCCCTCCCGCCTATTTCTGGAGGTCGCACTGCAGGAGTAGTACGATGGAGGGGTCGCTCTTGGCCGCCTCTTTGAACTCCTCCAGCGAGATCTGGTCGTCGTTGTTCTTATCCATCTTGGAGAAGATCTTGTCCACCCTCTGCTCGGGCGTCAGGCCGTCCTCGTTCATCTTCATCATGATCACCGTGCCCACCATCTTGTAGATCGCCTGCGGGGAGGAGGAGGAGGAGGAGGGAGGGAGGGAGGGAGGGTTGAGCTTTGATCAGCGAGCAGAAAAAGAGATGAGAGAGAGGCAGAGAGGAGCGCACACACTAACAAACGCCAGAAAAACACCCCGAGACAGGCATCTAATACCGGCTAGGGGGCAATTTGTGTGTGTGTGTGTGTGTGTGTGTGTGTGTGTCTCACTAGTTTAAGCAACATAAATGCCACAAATTCTTCTTGAGTAAATTCTGCTGTAAGAAACTGAAACAAGAAAACTCCAGAAAAACAAACATCTGAAAAGGACGGCGACAGAATTTGTGTGTGTGTGTGTGTGTGTGTGTGTGTGTCACTCCCTCATTCAACATAAATTCCCCAATCTGTACTTGAGTAAAATCTAATTAACGTCTGCTGTAAGAAACTCAAGCAAGAAAACTCCAGCAAGACAGACATAAAAGGACTACGACAGAATTTGAGTGTGTGTGTGTGTGTGTGTGTATCACTCCCTCATTTAACATAAATTCCCCAAATTGAAAAAATCGAATGAATGTGTGCTGTAAGAAACTCAAGCAAGAAAACGGCAGAAAAGCAAACATCTAAGAAGGACGGCGGCAGAATTTGAGTGTGTGTGTGTGTGTGTGTTTGTGTGTGTGTGTGTGTGAGTGTGTGTATCACTCCCTCATTCAACATAAATTCCCCAAATTGTACTTGAGTAAAATCTAATGAATGTCTGCTGTAAGAAACTCAAGCAAAATACCAGAAAAGCAAACATCTAAAAAGGACTACGACAGAATTTGAGTGTTTGTGTGTGTGTGTGAGTGTGTGTGTGAATGAGTGTGTGTATCACTCCCTCATTCAACATAAATTTCCCAAACTCTACTTGAGTAAAATTAATAAATTGAACAAATGTTTGCTGTAAGAAACTCAAGCAAGAAAACTCTTTGAGTGTGTGTGTGTGTGTGTTTGTGTGTGTGTGTGTGTGCAGGTTGTCTCACTTCCTCATGCAATTGAAATTCCTCATAATTCTAGATGAGTCTGCTGTAAGCTCGCAGTTTTGCTTCTCATTGCAGATGTTTGTTTTTGTATGATTTGTGTTTATGAATAATCAGTCATGTCGGCCCATGCAGGCTCAGCACTCCGCCCTCTGGTCTGTGACCTTTAACTAGAGTCAAAAATTCA
Organism: Centroberyx gerrardi; assembly: GCF_048128805.1. Taxonomy (NCBI): domain Eukaryota; kingdom Metazoa; phylum Chordata; class Actinopteri; order Beryciformes; family Berycidae; genus Centroberyx; species Centroberyx gerrardi. The sequence goes on from NC_136014.1 coordinate 19,649,591, forward strand.
AATCGGCTGCACCCTGGTGACTCAGCAGGTTAAGCGGCACGCAGTGTGCTTGTGACGGCTCGTGACCCGCATCATGACATCCCGCTGTATGCTGTCTAATAAGGCAGAGGAGCCTTCAAAATAATATTAAATATCACAAACTAAAATAATATGGTCAAGGAATGCACTGATATTTCAAAAGTTAAATATCGAGCTGGAAAATATGAACTTGACCATAAGTTGACTGAGAACAAAAATATTGATTTAATCCATTTATCTCCATTAGAGAAATTTAACATCTTGTATATGTGAAAAAGACAGAAAATCGACACTGTTTTCTGTTATGTTTTGTAATCTATTTTAAACATTATTGATATTCTCTGATACCGATACTGACTTTTTTTAGAATAAACCTGATATCTAGAACCTGTGCTGCTATTATTGGTACACTTTTAACCCCTTACACCCTGAGTTTCCCCTTAGATTTCCTCTTAAGTAGCTTCAAAGTTATAAAAAAATATTCAAAACCCAAGACGCCATTTTTTTTATGGCTGCACCATTACATCAAATGGAAAAATCTAGATGTCTTGTGCATCATTTTATACACATTTCCCTGTAATTCAGCATGACATGTTTGGTATCTTTGGAAAGCTTGAGGTCTTGACTAGAATTTAAAGTAAAGTTCTGTGGGCTTGAACAAAGCTTGGCAGCGAAACACGTGCTTGTGATGACGATCTTAGGGTAGAAGTGTCTAATCTAGATGAACCACTGCTCTTCCACTCTGATACCTCGATGATCTCCAGCATCTCCACCCGTGTGATCTTGCCGTCTCCGTCCAGGTCGTACATGTTGAAGGCCCAGTTGAGTTTCTGCTCGAAGCTGCCTCGTGACGTGATGGAGAGCGCGCAGATGAACTCTCTGAAGTCGATGGTGCCGTCGCCGTTCTTGTCGAAGGTCCTGAAGGCGTGCTGGGCGAACTTGGACGCGTCGCCGTAGGGGAAGAACTGGAGGGAAGGAAGGAGGAAGAGGAGGATCAGTATGGTTTTTTCATGATTAACGTTGCCTCTTTTTTTCACAAAACTCCAAACATTATCATAACCATTGGGATCTATTTTGTTAAAGGGGAATGCCACCCATTTTAAGAATTCACACATGTTATTTCTTTGCCCCAGGACAGTTCAGTCCATGTTTGTGAACTTGCACCAGTCTTTCCTAAAGCTGGAAATCAGAGAGGGAACCCTTGAATTTGTGATGCCGCTGGGATGTAAAATCAAGTGCCAACAGGTATGAACCAGAATTTAATCCTCATTTGGGTGCAAGAACTCACACAAAAATCTTATGGGTCAACAAAGTCAGCGCCCCATTCACTGTTTATGGAGCAGAGCCAGATTTTACATCACAAATTCAAGGGTTACTTCTCCAGTTTACAGCTTTTGGAAAGAGTGATGCGTGTTTATTCCCCTTTAACAGATCTTTCACTTTCTTGATGTGTTTACTGCTGTAACGTTTCCTAGGCCAACTTTTTCTTAAGTTCGCTGCCAACTGTTTGCTGCTCTGCTGCAAACATATTTTTTAATCCCACCACTAACCCAGTATAAACCTGTGGGCTCTGCTGCCTCTGTGTGGTTACTTGAAACTGATCAGTCCCTGCTCTTGAAGTGGCTGCCGTTAAATTAAGCTGAGCAGGGAACAATATACAGCAGGAACTTGGTGCCAAAATAAACTACATTCGTCTTTTTTTCCTCCAAAAAATCAGTATTATCTGTTCTGATTGAACTCTGGCTTAAGTTTCATGAGTAGAACTGCAGCAAATGAGTTGGTTCAGTGTGAGATTTCGATAGACCATGTGGCAGTTTGCAGTGAAGCAGCAGTATAATGAGAATAGAGGGGGTTTATTCAGGGGCATAATCATGTAGGATGATTTGCATTTTAAATCAATAGACATTCATTACCAGTACTAAGTGAACTTTGATTTTCTGCTCTCACACAATGCTTTTAAGCTCTCCCTGTGCAAATGTGATTGTTGCTCTGTGTGTGTGTGTGTGTGTGTGTGTGCATGACACACTATATATGTTGTCAGGAAAGCTCTTAGCATTGTTTTTTTCAACTTCAGGATAGTATTTTATCGCGCTGAAGCTGCTATGGATTTACACCCACTGGAAAAAATTACACCTATAGTCAGGTAAGAAATTTGTTCAAAAGTAACATCTTGCAGATTTAACCTAAAATCTAGTTACCAAAGGATTATCTATTTAAAATTTTTTGCAAATTCTCACTGCACATCATCACTCTCCCTCACCTCAGATTGCCCCCTGCCTACAGTCTTTCCCTGAGCTTAGAGATGCAGATGAAACTCTCCTCCAGAAATAGACAACAACAACAACGATAATGCGATCTTTATTGATCCCTGAGGGGAAATTCTCTTTTCTCTTGCTGTCCTTCACCGGCAGGTCAGGGTCAAATACAGAGCAGCGGCACCTGGAGCCGGTGGTGATTCAGTGTCTTGCTCAAGGACACTTCAGCAGGGCGGAGGCCGGCTGTCACACGGGCTTGAACCCGGGTCCCTACTGTACGTCACCATGCTGCACCCGTCTGTGTTTTTCTAAGTCTACGTAGACCTCAAGCGTTATGACCCTACCGCCCGTGAAAAACATTCACAACGTGTTCTGCATCTTGAAAAATACACGGGGGTCAACTTGAGGCTGAACAAACTCCAACCTCAAACGGAGAAATTCAGCTTAGATGGGCCCTCCGAGGCTCAGCACCCCAAGACTCAAACCATATCCTCGCTGCGCTAGGATAGATTTCGATCCTGGCTCAGGACCTATATCACCTCTCCTCTCTGTCTTCTTTCTCTCTTTTCAAAAGTAAAGTAGTGATGAACAAATACAATGTTACTGAGGAAAGCTTTGGAAAGATGCCATCTTCAGTTAGGAGAGGGAATGTGCCCATATACACCTTTAACTGGTTAACGCCTGAAGAAATGCACTCTACTAGATTATCTACCCATGGCATGTGCACAAGTAAGTGGCACATTCTGACTAAAAAAGAAAGAAGTTGTTCTTAAACGATCATCTGGATTTGTTGTTTGTTTGTTGTTTTCTAGTCTTATATAAGTCCATCAATCAATCAAACCATCTCTGTTATTTGATGAGGACATGTCAGTGTATAAATATACTTGCAGATTATTATTCACAGTTACTGCGAGGGAAAGCGTTCACTCACACCATCTGCTGGTTTAGCCTCAAACCCAAAAAAACAGAAAAAAACAAATCACCACTTCTCTACATCTTCCCAAGTTTCACTCATCATCTCATCAGTGATTACACTTTTTTTTTCACTGATGAGATGATGAGTGAAACTTGGAAGGATGGTATTTTTGGATGGATGGATGAAATAAACAATGTTTGTAAGTTCAAATAAGCCTACAGTTCACGGAGAGGGATTGCACACTGAGACACAGAGGTAACACTGTGGTGTGAAGGAACAATTCTTGTTCAAGTGATGCATTGATGCAGGAACTGGACCTCAGGCCAATACCAGGATAAAACTGGGTATCAGAAGTGGAGAATTTCAGCGACAATTAAATCAAAAATCAAAACTGTCAGAGATGAAAGCAACACGACTTGATTTTCTTCCCTTTCCACACGTAGAGGGATGTTGCATGTCAAACTTTTTTGTCCATCAGTAAATGCTATGGATCGGATTGGTTCTCAGTATAGCTCCTCCGGTTATCGGCGGTATAAATCATCCGTGTCATCGTTGCTTCCCTAAGCCGGCCGCGTACACAAGGTCAAAGGTTAATGCAGGAACTCTGTGGATGAGCTAGCTGAGCCCCTGCTCGGCTCGTCATCTCGCCCAGAAACCCCCGTGGGTGGCCGGGAGAAGCCGAGCGATTCATTAGATACAACCTTCCACTTGACCTCTGGTAGGAACACTAAAAGCTGATGGGTAATCCAAGCCGAGCTGGGCTGCTCTCTCTGAGGATTGGTATAAACAAAGCAGGGCTGGGGATACAGTAATAGGAAAGTGGAACAAACTGGAATGAATTCTGTTCTGTTCTGTTCTACAGTTTTGCTGCTGCTTCTAGAGAAATAATTCTGTTGTGACTACATATATAAATCTGTAAACTTGAATGACGTTTTCAAGTAAGACAGGCAAAGCAATGAAGCAAATGAATCACATAAAAGAGAGAGACAGATGCTCTCGTCTATCAGGTTTTGTCGGCTGGGTGAAATTCTGCTCAGATTCAGTGAACGCTGCAATTATGAATCAGTAAAGTCAAGGCAAGTCAACTCGGAAGAAATTAAGTAGCCTCACTGTTTGAATATTTTATCTTTGAGTGACTAACTGCAGCAAATGTCAACTGATCTTGCACCCACTGACATTTACAAGTCTAAATGATGAGAAGTGAGTGGCTGAAGAACCACAGCTACTTCAGGAGGGACTTTGAATTTGATCAATTATAGTTAGAAAGGCTTTGAAGAAAAGGTTGGACACCCCTGGTGTAGTGAATGATGATTGATGACTGAGCATTATTTAAAAAGTATGAATAAATGTCAACAAAATGCATAAAAGGTGGCAGAACTTTACCAGTATACTTGTAAAGTTCTGTTATCTTTTATCTTCTTTTCCCACAAATCTGCTGCGGTTTCACGCAACAAGCAAGCGGAGGCATGAATACTTTTGTTTCAAGACTGTTCTACATTGCGGCCTTGCCAGTCTTGTCATACACAAAAAAAACAAAAAAACTAAACAAAACCCAGGACGCTGCCCTGCACCTTTCATAAGACTAATAACCCCGGCACGCACAAACTGTCTGGAGTCACGACGGGGAGGAAGGAGAGGCCGTGAATCCTAACGGCAAAAGGCGAGAGCGCAACGGAGGAGAGACAAAAGCCAGAGATGAAAGAGAGAGAAGAGGTGAGAGGGAGAGATACAAAAAAAAAGACAGAGCGAAAAACCGAGAGAGAGAGAGAGAGAGGGGAGAAGAAAGAGACGGAGAGACAGGGTCAGACAGCGAGAGTCAGCTTGGATCGTGAAGCTGCCCATCTGCAATAAGGTCCCACCCATGAAAATTCTGCTGCAGTAGCAAACCGATCAGACTGCAGTGAGAAGTTAACAGAGAGAACAGATAGAAGGGGAGAGAGGGAGAGAGAGAGAGTGAGAGAGTGAGAGAGAGAGAGAGAGAGAGAGGGAGAGAGGGAGGAACGACGACAAGCAGAGAGATAAGGAGAAACAGGAAAATGAAAACAGAAAAAGAAAGACGCAGGAGGAGATGGAAATGAATGTGACAGAATAGAAGGGGGCAGATTGAGAAAGTGTGTGTGTGAGAGAAAGAGAGAGAGAGAGAGAGAGAGAAAGACAGAGAGAGAGAGAGAGGGAGTGTGACAGAGATAGAGCTCGGTCCCCGATCCAGGTCCCTTCTGCCCTTCTGCTCCAGAGAAGCCAAACTAATTTGAGGGAGGAAGCCCCTCGGGACGCGGCTGGCGCGAAGCTGCCAGGATGCGCAGGACGCTGCCTGATGTTTTCTGCACAAATGCGACGTGGCTCCTTCCCACGAGGACCGCCTCCCGCCCCCGCACGGCCCCGCCGCGGCTCATCTGCCCCTCCTGAAGGAACAGGAGGCACGTGGACGGGACGGGATACGGAAAAAAAACAACAAAAGTTGACATGAAAAGCGAGAGGGAAGAAGAGGAAGAGGGAGGGAAGGGTTCCAGGAAGGAGATGAAGGGGAGGAGATGGGAGAGTGGCAGAGAGGGAGGGAGAGGAAGAATGAAAGAAGGGGGCGAGGGGGTTTGATGCGGGCGAGATGGTTAATAGAGAGGGAGAGGGGAAAGGAAAGAGGAGGAGGAGGAGGAGGAGGGAGAGAGAGCCACTGCGGCTCCTTGACAATCTGGCAAGTTATGAAACGCTTTGTTATGTAAAAACCGAGAGAAGAAGAGAAAGAAAGTGGGACAGGGTGATGAGACTGTGAAATTCCTCCTATATGAGTTTCCTTTGCTGTCTCTGTCAGATGTGAGAGCGGTGCATTGTTGGAGGAATAGATGGCGAGAGACAGGAGAGATGGGACCTGGCTTCATGAATACGGCACTCTGGAGAAAAACAAAACCTTCGCTGGATGGCGCACAATTACCATTTAACAACCAAATGACCTAGTCAGGACTTAGAGCGACAGTTCCCTCGCCTCTGCAGCTACGGGTATTACGCTGTTAACATTTCCATTAAGTCTTATTCCTCTCCTGATTTAGGTCCCATTTGCAGTTATGCTTGTTTGATATGGCTATTTGGAGTTGGCCATCAAAGGACAGGCTGAATGCCAGACAGTTTTTGTCCACTTGAGGAAGGGCCAGGCAGGCGGTCAGGCACAGCTGGCCTAATAAAGGCTGATGTTAGTGTGTGTGTGTGTGTGTGTGTGTGTGTGGGTGGGTGGAGGGTTCAGGAGGGGGGTGGATGAGGGGCAGCAACGGTGATGCTCTTCTGTCTCCAGCCAAAAGACACACATACACACAGCCCAAACCATCCTGCTGTTAAGTGGAACATAAAAGCTTCCATAATCAGCGAGCAAGCTGCCACTGGTACTGATCCAAAAACTGAAAAGAGAGAGGGACAGACAGAGAGATAGAGAGAGAGACAGGCAGAGGGGAGGAGAGGAGAGAGGGGTAGAAAGAAAGGAAAAGGAAGGCAGAGTGTGAGGAGAGAGGGACATTGGGAGAAGGAGTGAAAGAGAGAGTGAGACAGATTTTTTGGAGAGAGAGACAGTGAACCATGCAGTCACACTTTAATGGAGGCCATTTCACACTAACAGAATAGCACTGATTGGGTTGTAGGATGGAGACTCCGCAGCAAAACTCAGATGAGAGGCTCTTCAGTAAAAGAAACAAACGACGACTTAGGAACTGCTGTGTTGCTGGCAAACACTTTTCTTTCAAGGTTAGGTAACAGCAGCGTTCAGCGACGCTCTATCCAGACTTGTATTTTGTATTTTGCGCTGCCAACTCTTCAGATAACAGTTAAGCTGGACAGACATCTTGCAGCTTAAAAGCTTCCAGTGACGAGCTCACAAGGGTCAGGATTTAAATGCAGCGAAGATTTATTTAGTACATGCACATTCTGTTGCAGTTGGTGGAGTTACAGATTGCATGTAACTGGATTACCGTTATCTGATTACCAAGAAATAAAAAATGGTAACTGTAATCCTTTACAGAAACTGTAAATAGAAGTGATTTGAAGCAGCCGACGGTTTGTGAGAGCGAATAGCAAGTGATTTTGGGGTCTTTGTGGCTCTCTGCAGCGTCCTGATAAATGTAGTTTGTTTTTTCATCATTTATTGAATAGACCGATGAAAAGAATTTCAGCATATAGACTTCATAGCCTATGAGTCAAGATATATCAGGTTTAATTATTTAGTGCTTTTGACAAACAAGATAGTCAAGTGCTTCACAGAAAACCAAGGACACACATACAGATAAAAAGAATTTTAAAAAAAAAGTGCGTTACAAATCATCTCTGCATGATATGCATGCCCTCTGATGTGTAGCTTGATGGGTTGGTTTTTAAAAAATTTTTCAAGACATACTGACACTGGTGTGATTATACTGTGACCGTTGTGTTTTGCAAAACAACGTTTATCATAGTTTTTAAAGACTGTCGCGTATGCCCCTAGGTTTCTATTGCAGTAGAGTAGGAGGGGGCAGCTGGTTGTTACCGGACGGGCGGAGCAGGCGGCTAGCCAAGTTATGGTTTCTACTAATAGGGATCATGACGGAAAACATGTTATTTGGGCCCAGGGTTCAAAATACTGAACTATTCCTTTAATTTCCTACCAGGGAAGTGTGGGCACTCCTGGCACTGAAAGTTGTACCTTTCCCACCTATTCCTGTCTTATTGTAAGTCTTATACAGCCCAATAAATAAAGATAATCTGATACTTTCTTGATCTCAGTAGGGAAATTCTTCTTGCCCTCCCTCCACAGGGAGGTCAGAGGTCAGGAGCTGATAGGGATTCAGAGTCTTGCTCACAGACACTTCAGCAGGGTGGCTCCTTGCCGACATGGGACTAAAACTTGGGTGCTCCAGTTGAGGGACAGTCTCCCTACTCGCTAAGACACCCTGCTGTCATACAACAATATGAATCAGACCACTGTACCACTGATGTTGACCCGCACCTGGCTGCCATCCAGGCGGCGACAGAGCCGTCCCTCTGTACGCCTGCTGTCAATACACAGACCTGACAAGCCCAACAGACAGGAAAGCTGACATGCCCAAACAGATACCCTGCCCCCCACACAAGCATGATAATACACACGCTCATCATCCCATAATGCCTGGCCTGGACCGCTGCCATAACGATGCTATACTCTGTCATGCACACCTATATTTTCCACTGGCAGTGTCACATTCCTACTCCCATCCCATCCTTCTCCATATCTTTCTCTCTGTCCTCCCCCCTGTTCCCATAGCCCGCAGACACATATGCTAAAAGCATTAGCGTACTACACACACACACACACACACACCCTCACACACACACGCACACACTTTTGGGAGCCACAGAGCTCATTTGTGCCTGAGTTCCCTCTCTCTAAGCAATATGGATGGTTCAATATCATTTTGCCCCATGGATGAATGTTATCATTACCTGCAGGACCAGAGACAAAAGAAAAATGGTTTCATTGTCCTCATTGTTCAGTAACCACCAAACAGACTGGAACAGAATTGAATAGAATAGAACAGAATAGAACAGAAAATTGACACAAAAAAGGCTATGCCGATCAAACAGGTTATTTTGAGAAGCAAAATGTGGAGGGGGGGAGGAATGCATAAACATTCAGCCAATAGTTATTACAAAATAAAATACGTATTAAACAGCTTGAAATTGAGCTGTATATCTATTCAGAATTTGCAAGCTCAAACTGAATAATGACACTCCCACCCAGCTTTCATGAAGCCCACAGGCTCATCTATCCTCAGTTATGGACCCTGCAGGACACTGTGCACTCTCTCTGCTGTTATCATCAATGGGAGGCAGATTTTCCTCAAAGCACAGAAAGTAACTGTGATTTACGCTTCAAAACGCTCTATGTCTCCTACTGATAGACACAAAATTGGGGCTTTAAGTCTGACTTGTTTATTACCGTTTTTCCCATTCCTCTAGGACACCGCTGCTGTGTCAATAATGCCTTATGGTTCATGCGTTCTTTCCCTAACAATGTCAGATGCAGTCGGGCCTATTCTGAGAAACACAGCAGGGAGACGTTGGGTTGACAACACTGTCGCTGCGTACGCCTGCTGACGCTGCTTCGCCAAAGCATCGCTTAGATGCTAAGGAACGGCTTGAGAGAGAGGGAATACATGCATAATCCATCACTGGGGTATTTACAGTGTGTGTGTCTGTGTGTGTGTGTGTGTGTGTGTGCATGAGAGAGACAGAGTCTGTGTGCTCTTACATAAACCCTCAGTGACATGCCAGGCATCCAGAGAAACCCAGCCAGCACACTGCTGTTGCTGCTACTGCTTCCAAGCCTCCAGGGTCTACACGATTATAACACACACACACACACACACACACACACACTCTAGCCACTCTGCTCTGTAAAGTGGATTTTTTAATCATCGTCTTATTACTCTCAGATGGGTGTCTGCTGGGATATCAATGTCACCAAAGCTAAACAACTTAGTGGTTATTGGTCCCTGAATGTTTTTTGACAATAAAGGCTAAAAGGAGAACTTCACTTACTGCAAATGACTGAAGTCTAGGTAGTTATTTATAACCTTGACTAGTCTCACATAAGCATATTGAGGTAGATAACCAATATTGCTTTCAACATGGAGATGAGGGACAAACTGCAAATGGGACAAAATCTGTATGAATTACAACAAGGCCAGCAAGGAGCCGAAACAGTACTGAAAAACAACAATGTAATGAAAAATGCTGTTGATCATAACTGTTTACATTTCCTACCGGTGTTGTCTCCCTGTCATGACTTCAAAAACTGCGTGCTGAATGTAAATTGCCTTGGTGAGTGACTTCCATTTGATCCTGTTATCGTCAGATAAGGTGAACAGCGGGTCTAAGCTCTTCCATTACGGCTGCACATCACAACCGAAGATACTAGAGCGAGACGAGCGCCGCAGGTATCTATCTCTGGCTATTACAGTGTAATCAGACCGCATTAATACATGTGTGACCTTTGTTTATGGTCAAGGTCTATAGGATTGCTTTGGTCTTGAGGGATGAGCCTGTGATTCGGCCTGACAATAGGCTTTCGAGAAGAGGGCCTGCTTAATGGAAACATACACCAACGCCTATCAGAGTAACTAACGACTGCTCCCCATGTAGACTGACAGCAGTGTTCATCTCCTCCATGCAATGATGCCCGGCAGCGTTGTAGGTGTATATCAGTGTGTGACAAAGTGTGCTAGTGTGTGTGTACATGACTGTGTGTTTGGAGGTACCGAGGGGATGTTCGGGGCATTTGGCAGGGTGGGATTCCCCTTGTCAACACTAAAAATATATCGCATCCCTCCTATTAACCATAGATTTCAAGGAAAATGTCAGCCAAATAATGTTCAACCAGCCCTCGTTGTTAATCACAGTCCTCCGCGACAGGCTCGATCACAGATTCCTGGACTACACAGAAAACATTCAGCTTCTGATTTAAGAGGAATTTGCAGCGGCCCTGTCCCTGACCCTGGTTTATCTGTGGTTACAAAACGCCCATCTGGCAGCACTAACTCTGCACAATGAGTCTAAATGACAACAGCAGATGGCACCATTGAGTGTGGAAACATATTTCATGCCCCAGAGGACAGTGAGGAGGATCGTTACTGGCAGTGTGCAAGAGAGAGAGAGAGAGAGGGAAGGCTGCCACGGAAAAGTACATACAGTATACTACCTACACAGCAATTTTCAGAGTGTTAATAAGTGTTGATTGAACTTATATAACACATTGGTAATGTTGATTTTAACTCTTTCAGAGTTAAATTAACACTGACAGCAGAATGCGCAAAAACCACCAATAACCAGGATCTGATGTAACCATCCCTTGTGCTACTGACTCATTTTTGTGGCATTTTAATGGTGATGCTAATCTAAATCAGATAGGGAAACACAGCCAGGCAGGCAAGGGAGGAGAGTGTGACTCACTGCTGGCTGCCAGGTTTGCCAGGTAGACCCGAGGGTTACCCTGCGCTCCTTGTGACGCAAGCCAAACCGAGGCAAAATAACAGAGAAAAGGAGGACCGCTCGCTTTATCTTATCTTGCCAGTGGTGTGTCCAAAATGGATAGACTCTAAGTGCTTGGCGAGATAAATCCAGCACAATGTGTGCATTTGAAATAGTTGAAGCCATCTTTTAAAACCCGATAATCAGCCTGCAAGCTTTCCACTTAGCCAGAAAAAGGAGAGGAAAGGACGGATAGAGCGAGATGGTGACAATGTGAGGTGTGTGTGCGTGCGTGTAAGAGAGAGATAGAGAGAAAGAGAGAGAGAGACAGAAAAAAACCAAGAAAGAAACAGAGCAAGAGAACAAAACATAACACACAACCTCCTTTCCATTTCCCCTGGATGTCTACAGTATGGCTTCATTATTTACACTGTGCCTACATTCGACACGACTCATCAACCCTCCTTTGCTATTGCTCCTCAAGCATAGCCTCAATATTTATGTCTCTATTTTATGAGGGGTTTTCATGTCTGAGTGTTTTATGCATGTGCTTTTGTACTCATGTGTGTGTGTGTATGCGTGTGTGTATATGAAAAAGCATGTACTTCTGAATCTGCATGCAAACATGCAGTCTCTCCTGTCACAATGCTGTTTCCATCCTACTCACTAGCAGCATTGAAGTGACTTGCAGAGAGCCTTAGCTGATTTGCTAAACCACCCACAAGAAGTCTAGATGGTTTCTATCATCTCTCATGTCTGTAAGTCCATTTTTTTTCAGCTGAGGACCTAAATGGAGTAAATTTATTCTAACCCCAGGCTGCTTTAAAACATAGAGCTGGTTGTATCCTCATGATGTGGGGACCCAGCGGAAACAGACAGGTCTGCAGACCCATTTTAGTCCTGAGTTAGAGTATAAATGCGCCTGCTCTAACCCTGTTTAGGAAAACACTTTGTAGTTTTACCAACTGACAGGTTGAAATAATTAGCGGTGCTCTGGCTTTGTTATGTAGTGTATTAATGCCTTGAGTTCAGATGAACAGGTCCAACTTCTTTCTGTCTCGCTGTCTCTCTATCCCCTCCTCCAGGTATCGGGCATTTCACCCTCAACCAGTGATTGATGGAGTTTGCCTGAGGGGTAATTGGGCTGGTTGGCATGAAACTCTCTTTCTCTTTTCCCTCTCTCTCTCTCTCTCTCTCTCTCTGTCTCTCTCTCTGCAGCTTGGGTTCCAGAGACAGATGTTTACAAATGTTTTTACGCTTGTGTTAACACACGTTTGACAGCAAAATATATTAACGGCTTACTTCTGAAATATTCATAACCGAGACAGTGATTTGGCAAATGCCGACTCAACTCACAACATTAAAAAGTGCATTGGGTTTTGATTCAATCATTGTGATTGGGTTAGGATTAGCCTACACAATGGAATGCTTTTGATCCATTTTAACTGACAAAGCTGAAAAAAATAAAAGCTTCCACAAGCCACATTATCTAACACATTGCACCCTAGGGTATGAAATTCAGATGTTGCTGATTAAGAGCTGCTCTCAACAAAACCACAAATTGATTTACACAACTTTGCTAATGTATTTACCCAACAGTTTAAATGAAATAAATGTAATCACGACACCATCTGAACCATGAAGATGAGCTGTAATGTTGTTGATATAATTTTGTGACAGAACAAAGCCTTTGGCTCTGTTGGCTCTGATGTGGTTTTGCTTCCATATCTGCCCTGCTTTCTGGTCCCAGTTTTGCCTCTACTGCAGGCTGCAGCACGGTCTAAAACATTTTATTTGAATTAATTTTTTATGATAAGGGCACCACCTCTACACATTAGTTGCTTATTTGTTCATGGTTTTGGGGGAATTTGGCAAAAATACAATTCCTTTAGTTCTACATTTTGTCAAGGGTGGGGGGTCGGGGGGGGGGGGGGGGGGGGATGGGTACAGCTATTGATTTTAAGCGAGAGGTCCGATAAGTGAGTTCTTTGCTGCTCAGGGTCTGATGTGAAGAAAGTTGTTTGTCATCCCTATTTTTAGAGATAAGATACAAGATTCAAGTTTTTTAGATATGTTATTTTATTGCTATGTAAAGTTTTGAAGAGAAGTGAAAGAAATGAAAGAGAATTCACCATTCACATAAAATATTACCAAGGTGAGGCATGTAAGTGGGGAATAAGTGTGGACCTAGAGCTGAACCCTGGGGAACACCAAAATAGAACAGGCAGAGGCATCAATATCTAGCATACCTAATTGGGATGTATTGGTGGGCCATATATATATAATAAAAAAAATAAAGTGTTATCATTTTGTTAAACAAGGACTCAAGTTATTTATTATCCCTTAAGAATGACCATAATCTGTGAATGATTAATGCCTCATTTTGGAACAAAACACTTGAGACCCCAAAGGGAGTTTTGGAGTTTTACAAGATCTTACATATTCAGTGACTGATTGCAAAATACGCACATTTTTTAAGATCCCAGATAAATGATCAATGAAATTAATCCAATCCTTTTTCATTGCCATCAGTGTCTGATTCCTATTAGAGCTCTCCTCTCAGTTAAGACACTTGATACAGTGTCTTAACTGAGAGGAGAGCTCTAATAGGAATCATCTAAAGCAGAATTTCTCCGGCTATTTAGCCTTGTTAGCTCATCTTATCTCAGAGAGAGAGAGATAGAAAGAGAGAGAGAGAGAGAGAGGAGAGAGAGAGGCGAGGAGGAAGAGACAAAGCAAAGGCTGAGAGCAACAAGAGAGATAGAAAGAACATAAGAATAGCAAGAGAAAATGAAATAAGTACAAGAGAGAGAATGGGAGAACAAGAGAGCGAGAGAGAGAGAGAGAGAGAGAGAGAGAGAGAGAGAGAGAGAGAGAGAGAAGGGGAAAGCCGAGGCTCCTAACCTAATAAAGGCCAACTCCAAAGCACGGTGAGCTGGGAAGGAGATGGCCACTCTATTGATTACCAAGGAACGATTTATTCCCTTTGACAAAGACAAGACAACCTTGCTTGACTTTGAGCGCATATTTTAAAACACACAACAATTATTTTCTCAAGTATTCCAATTTGAGTTTATAACAAACTGGATCAACTCTTTTCACGATTATGGAAAACCTGAGCTGGAATACACCATTATTTGCTGTGATGTTGAAGTATGTAGAGACGTTAATCCTGTTTGTAGCTTGTTTTGTTGCCTGTGTTAGCTCAGTCTCCACTGTAATATATGGAATATTCTTTCAATTCCTACATAATCCGCCCACTTTTCAGATTTTGTCGAGCAATTCAGAGAGTCTGGTGTTGCTCTAGTCAACGGCTTGTTCTCCCTCGGAGAAACAATCGAGCCAATCAGCCCCTTTGTGGGCGGGCAAGTTTAAACCGTTCGTGCAACAGTTTTTCACTGGCATCTCGGGAGAATAGATTTGTTGAAATCACCCTAACGTATTGTCTTTGCAAAAGATATATTTTTGTCAAAATCGACCGTCACTCTTGGTAGAGTTTGTAAATACACTGGCTAACCATGGATGTAGCGGCTAACTGAGGTTTCAATTGAAGTAACGTCAGAGCGTCAGTCACTAGTGACTGGTTAGGAGAAAATCAACCCCCCCCACACAGAAAACAGCTAACAAGGAGGCAATCTCAGGCTGAATAATGGAGTGGTAACAAAATGGCCACTCAGTGAATATCAGGCTAGGACACTTAAGTAAGGCGGATTTCCTGCTGACATGGGGGCTTGAATCCTTGTTCTCCAGTTGAAGAAAGTTCTCCATACTCACTACGCCACCCCGCTGCCCAAAATGTACCATCACTGTTGTCAGGATTAAAACCTGCATGGGTAAACCCCCGATAGATTTCTAGCCCATTGCCTTAACCGCTCAACCATGACAGCTACCCACTCTCCATGCAGGGATATGATGATAGATATTTACAGCTCAAGCCGAATTAGACTCCCCCCCCCCCCAGGATATGCCCGATCATCTTACTTTGTGCTCTCACTAACTTCCCCTTTCCTCTTCTCACTCTGCAGCAGCAGCGGTGAGACTCGCTGAGCCAATAATTCAATTAGAGCTGCAGGGTCCGAAGTTATTCTGCAGACATCGCAGAGAGGCCAGAGAGCAGCCACTGGCCGATAGGTCAACAGCCATCCATCAGTATTAGTCCATCCATCCATCCATCCATTGATCCATCTATCTGTCTGTCAGTCTATCCATCTATTTTTCTGTCTGTCTATCTATCTATCTATCTATCTTTCAGTGTGTTTTTTCTCTAACACAGCCCACATGTCAGACTCGCTGACAAACGCTGACACACCGAGACAGAGGGAAATTAACACCAATGTCTGTTCTGAAAGATTGGAGAAAATTCGCTGAGCAAAAAAAAAACACAGTTTGTCTTTTTCTGTCTGCTAATTCGATGTCAGATTTCCCAGTGAGGACCTGAGTGAGATCGCCCATGTCAATGCGCTAGTGGTTCCCAAACATCGCAAACTACTCGATATCTTAATTAGTGAGTCTCAGCCTTTCTATTATGATTCATTTGACTCGAGCCTTGGGGGAGTCGATGTAATACACAGCAGAGCATGTGATATCCGATAAGCTCATAAACTTCTAATAGGAAAAAAACAGTCAGTAACGTTTCTATATTTGAACACAGTGCAACTCACAAATAGAAGTTTGCAATTGAACGCAAGGTGTTTGATGTTACTGAAGTAAACCGCACACACACACACACACATACACACACACACACTTTCTTGTCTCTCAGGACTCATCATGTGCCTTGTTCAGTTGTGTGTGTGTGTGTGTGTGTGTGTGTATGTGTGTTGTGACAACGATGGAGAATGGCATGAGAGCTTCTGAAATGACAGAAACTATTTTTAGTGCGTGGCAGCCACAACCCCACTTGGACAGAGAGGAAGGGAGATGAGAATTAGTGTGTGTATGTGTGTGTGTGTGTGTGGGAGGGGGGGTGGAGACAGAGAGAGAGAGAGAGAGAGAGAGAGAGAGAGAGAGCGAGAGGAGTGGAAGAGAGTGAGATATAGTAGAGGGAGAGGGAAGTGGGGAAGGTTGGTTGATATTATGCACCATTATTAGCGTATTAGAGGGCACACACAAGTTTTGTACAGCACAAACCCCACAACCGCACACACACACACGCACGCACATACATGTGCACACACACACACACCAGTCTGTCACAGCATCTTTCTTCTTCCTAGGTGTGGAGGAGACACCGCAGTATTTTCTGGACCAATTTTTCCAGCTTTAGGTTCATGCTGGGAGACGCTGGGAGAGAAATTAAACCATCAGCGTTTTCTTGAATTAATGTGAGACCGCCTCCTACGAGAGGCTCTCAATCAGGTCAAAATATTGTCGTGTTCATCAAGACTCCATGATTACGGAAGCCTCAAGGTTAGAGAGGTGGGCTTGTGGTCGGAAGTTAGATTCAATTCTTAGACAGGGAGGGGAAAGTGAACGAGTAACGAGTAAAGAGCATGAACAGAGCATGCTCAACAAACTTTCCTTGGATAAATAAAAGTTTGAAAAGTTTGTCATATACCACCGTGCCTCACATCTATCCTAATTATTAGAGCAGAATTTTCCAAACAAGTCCTCCTGGAAATGTGGGACTTTTATAGCTATTATTCCATGCCTGCCTCTCTCTATTTTCTGTCTCTCCTTTGTCTCCTGTGATTAGGCGACATATGTTTCCATCTGGGTCGGTGGCTCACAGGCACAGGCTGCTGGCCAGATGATGTCAGGGTCGGTCTGTCGCTCCGTCTACCTGTCTGTCTGTCTGTCTGTCTGGGGAGGAGATGGGGAGTCTCACAGTTGCTGCTGCTGAATGGTCACTGGCACACACACACACACACACACACACACACACACACACACACACGCACACACACTGCACACTCCACACCCGTCAACAGCAAAAGCCTTGAGGCTATGCAAGCGAGAAGCGCCAGAGTGGAATCTATCCATACATCTATATCCAGGTCAGCATCTGTGTGTGTGTGTTTGTGCGTTGGTGTCAGTGTGTGTGCGTGTGTGCGTGTGTGTGTGTGTGTGTGTGTGTGTGTGTGTGTGTGGGAAAGTGTCCACAATTCAATTTCAATTTCAAAATTCCATACTTTTTTCCAGACTTTAAAAAATGTTGTGTGTATTCATCATGATCTATGCTGATAGTGGCGGGGCAACTTTGACTGTCAGCTTGGCCATTTTTGCTCAATTCCGCAATTTTCAAGGCTTGGAAATAATCATTCAAGCTTTTCTAGGAATCCTGACATTAATCAAAATCAAAATCAATCAATCAAAATTTAAACACAAAACTGTATTTTGCTTGTGTTGCTGTCTGATGCTCCAGGCCCGATGCAAATAAATGTAGCCATTGTAGATGCATAATGGCCATTTGCAATTATGCTGTCACTGTCTTCATCATAGTGTATAAATGGGCTAAATAAACACGCAGTAGAGTATGGGCTTCAGAATGGCCAATTACATTACAGAAGCACCAGATCCATATGTCGCTCTTGTCTCTCTTTCTCTGCATGTGTTCTCCATGCGACCAATTACAGAGTAATGTGAGTGACAGAGAGAGAGAGAGAGAGAGAGAGAGAGAGAGAGAGATGCTGTGTGCAGCAGAAACCATAACTAAGACTACGTCCATTATAATGACGTTACAATACTACCTCATCGCAATAACAACATCAGAACACCAACTGGCAGAAGACCAACAGTGACAGATGCTCATTTGACTTGACTGTCAACACACACATTGACATAGACAGACAGACACACACACACACACACACACACATCCTAGACATGTGTGGTTGTGGACAGACTGTACAATAACATGATATACCTAAGTACTTTCTACAGTCCTCTTTATCCATTATTAATGTATATTAATATTATTGTTTTTTTTATTATTAGTAGTAGTAGTAGTAGTCGCAGCAGCAGTAGTAGTAGTAGTAGTTGTAGTAGTAGTATTAGCAGTAGTAGTAGTAGTAGCAGCAGTAGTAGTAGTGGTAGTAGTAGTAGTAGTAGCAGTAATAGTAGTAGTATTAGCAGTAGTAGTAGTAGTAGTAGTAGTCATAGTAGTAGAAGTAGTAGCAGCAGAAGCCGTAGTAGTAGCAGTGGTAGTAGCAGTAGTAGTAGTAGTAGTAGTAGTAGTAGTAGTAGTATTAGCAGTAGCAGTAGTAGTAGTAGCAGTAGTAGTAGTAGTAGTAGTAGTCACAGTAGTAGAAGTAGTAGCAGCAGAAGCCGTAGTAGTAGCAGTAGTAGCAGTAGTAGTAGTAGTAGTAGTAGTAGTAGTAGTAGTATTAGCAGTAGCAGTAGTAGTAGTAGTAGTAGTAGTATTAGCAGTAGCAGTAGTAGTAGTAGTAGTAGTAGTCACAGTAGTAGAAGTAGTAGCAGCAGAAGCCGTAGTAGTAACAGTGGTAGCAGTAGTAGTAGTAGTAGTAGTAGTAGTAGTAGTAAGTCTGCCGTTTTATTGGTATTTTATTGCTATTGTATTTTGTATTTCATTATCATATGATCTTATGTATTTTATGCCATTTACTTTTAGCACTACAGTGTGTCCCTCCCTGTTCTATAGAGAGGAATGACTGAATGAATCATGTTTAGTGTGTGTTCAATCATTGGCATGCGTGAGTGCCACTGCTGTCTCTGGATGCGTCGGGTGTGTTCACTGGGAAAAATCTAGGGGCAAATCTATCACCTTAGCATTTCAGGCAGTGTCGTTATCCTGTTACAAATGGCTCCCAGAGTGCTTGGCGTGTCAGGGATGAGAAATTTCACACACTGTGGCATGCAAACGCTTGAGTGTGAATTGTCACGGAAACCCCTCTTCCGTTTTTTATATCGCTGTCTGGAATTGGCAATACCACTTAAAGGGAAAATCCAAAAGAGAACAAAACTTATGTCGGTCATTTTTACGATATTGGATAGTTTAGTCAAGATTTGTGAACATTAACAAGTCTGTCGCAAAGCTAAAAATGAGACAGACAAGATACTAATCTTGGAGACATTGTGATAGCACCCAGAGTGATTTTACAAAGACATGGGGATACATTTTCTTGGCATTGCAATGAAGTTAAAGGAATAGTTCACCCAAAAATGAAAATTCTGTCATCATCTACTCACCCTCATGCCAGTTGAAACACAGGTGAAGTTTGTCCATATAACACACAGGGAGGTTGCCAGCACAACTCCATAGCAGCCTTCTCCAAAACCACTGAAGTCAGTGGGGACCAGTTCTTCAGAGATCCAAAAAGACCTACAGTATATTTACACCATCATTTAGTGCAAATCTTAACTACAGCTGATTGATTTGCAACAAATAATGGTGTTTAGGTCTTTCGATTCACAGTGTGATTGTTTGGCTGTTTTTGTTTTGGAACTCTAAAGAACCGGTCCCCATTGACTTCAGTTGTTTTGGAGAAGGCTGCTACGAAGTTGTGCTGGCAACCTCCCTGTGTGTTATATGGACTAACAAATTTCACCTGTGTTTCATTTGGCATGAGGGTGAGTAGATGATGACAGAACTTTAATTTTTGGGTGAACTATTCCTTTAAGCTCATTTGGATGTAAAATATAAAACAAACACTATGACTCCAAAAATCAGCCACATGTTCATTGTCAGTGGAACAGGTGTTGACAACTGATGTGGTTTCTCTATAAAATTATGGATTAGAGCATCAGGTTTTTGCTTCATGATCACAAATGTTGAATGAACTAAGATGAAGGCAACTTTTAACTGACTTCTGTTTTAGGGTGATGAGTTCTGCTTTAAGAAAACCAATGCAACAAATCTCAGAGGCATCGTTTTCATCATTTCTACTTAGATAAATATATCAAGGTGATTTGTATTTATTCAAAAATGAATAAATCCAAATCCAAAAATGGGTTTAATTAGGTTTTTTTCACAAGCAATCAACCAAACAAGCCGCAGTACAGGAATAGAAGTATATTCTATTTCCATCCATCCATCCATCCTACTGACCACAGTGAGGGATTAGGACTGATTACATTACCGTAGAATATGCACTTAAATAAACTTTTATCTGATTTTACATGTTCATTTTGGAATTCATCATATTTAGTGATTTTTTTCCTAATCATATTCCATGTAATTCATCACTCCCCAGCCCCGATCATAGGAAACCATTAAGAGCGGTAATACCGGTTACAGAGCACACAAAGAAAAATAATATAACCTACACCCCAGCAGCAAATATGAATATCACAGACGTGCCCTTAGATATGCACACCCATTATTTCCAACCGACACGCTGCACCCGCTTTCTCTCTCTTTGCCTTTTTTCTTCCTCTCTTTCTGATCTTCAGTGGCCTCTCCCGCTTCCTCTCTCTCTCTCTCAACCTGTCTTCATCGCTTTGTCCCTCTCTCTCTCTTTTCACAGCTTGAGAGATGATTACTCCTACAAAGGCAGTGGGAATTAAAGGAGCGAGAGGCCGAGAAAAAAAAAAAAAAGAGAACAGTGCGTCTGTGTCCTAGTAAAACAGTACATTAACTCCAGGAAGGCAGCCGAGTGGAGGTAATACTGCGTTTAGCACATTGGCAGAAAAGGCATCTGGACAATTGGCACAGGTGCACTAGTGTGTGAATGTGGACCGATCTGAAGGCATGCTGACAAGAGCAGGAGGGTAGAAACTAAAGAGATATGGAGAGAGAGAGGGGGAGGGAGAGAGAGAGAGACAGAGAGAGAGGGAGAGAGGGAGGAGGAGAGAGATAACACAAGCCAGAGATCAACCATCCCCCATCTCAGTGCACAGGTGTAAGGTGAACCGAGCTTATCTCATGCATGCATGCACATGGAGGGACATCCACCCACACACACACACACACACAACTCATATCCCATCACTCCATTGTATGACTGTATTTGAGCTAATGACTAATAAATAATGTAAGCCCACTTTCTTTCGCTCGCTTACTTTTCCTGTCTCTGCCCCTCTCTCTGTTTCTCGCTTTCACCGACGCTTTTCCCTCTCCCTCCCACTAAACATATGACCCCCACCACACACACACACACACACACACACACATGCAGGCACACAAACACACACACACACAGTCACTCTTCACAGGAACAATCTGTCCCGCTAATGTGAGGTCGCGGCAGACCGTTTTCCCACTTATCAGCCCTTTGGATTTAAATAAAGCCCTATCACTGATACACTGTTGCCTGGAAACACAATAGGATGCATCAATAATAGGATTTACCCAGCAGCCTACAAGACCCCTTTGGATCCGAGCTGCGTTGCCCCCTTTGTGCGGCTGCAGATTTTCCTCCCACTGTTGCTCGTGTGCCGTCATATTATATTGTAAAGAGATTTTAGGGGATATTCCATCAGATTTTTATTTTTTTGTGTGCGTGTGTATCCGTTTATCAGAGCTGCCAACTCTCCCTTATTTCCCAGGAGTATAGGTTATTTTTGTAGTTCAATTTTAAAAGGATTTCGATGCTTTTCAGTGTAAGGTTTTACGTAAGACAAATTGGTCCAAATGGAAAATGTCATTTGTGGTGTTGACAGATGTGCTTTATCCCTTTTTTTTTGTTTTGTTTCCTTGGCACCCACTCCTCGACTTCTTTTTTGTTTCCACTGGATTTTTTTTTCCCACTTTCTCCTCCGGTCTCAGCTGAAGCGTGAGCTCCGATGGCATTTAGAAGGAAGCGTGCCCATGACCTCGGTACCCGGGCTCGTCTTATGTAACTGTGCAGCCCCTCTGGTTATGAGGCATTTCCTGGCGCCAATGATAAAAGATTAATGCCGGCTATTCTTACACGACTCAGAAAGCGCAGCTTGTCGTAGCCTCTTGCGAAGTCGGCCTCGTTTAAGGATACAAGGGGATCTGGAGGAGCGAGATGTGGAGATAAGCTTGTTGTAACTCAGTGAGGGACAGATTACAGCCAAGTGTTAAGAGCGTATCAGATTAGCGGCAGATTTTGATTAAAGCAGCCTAACGGCACCTATAATTCACGGGTTTAATTCTATTCATTTCCACTAAGAGTTTGTCGATATCACCATATGGTAATCTGATACACCAAGTACTTTCTACTGTCCTTTTTATTCATTATTTTATACAGTAATTGTTGTAGTAGCAGTAGTAGCAGTAACAGAAGCAGCAGTAGTATGAATATTAGTTAGTATTAGTATTAGTATTAAGTCTATATAAGTCTAATAGCCATTTTATCGCTATACTATCATAATTTCTTTCATTATGAGATGATCATTATTCTATTTCTATCTTTGTGTCCCTCCCTGTTTTGTGTGAATGAATGAATGGATGAATGAATGGATGAATAAATTCACTTAGAAGAAATCCAGCCACAAAGCTCTATCAGAGGTAATGACATACAGTCGGCTGCACATTAGCATGAACAGATAATCATCTGAGAGCTTCTGATATCTGCTTCTCCGTTGGTTTTCTGCCCAGATACAGGAGGGGCGAATGAGAACATGGCAGGATGCCTGCTTAAATCTAGTACCAAATTAATAACCGCAACACAATTTTAGTTCCCCAATGGTTATGGTGCTGATACAGAATATATTCATGTGACCCCCCACCAACCCTGTTAATACAAATTTTGGGAACACCCACTGAGAATGACTTTTGTTGGTCTGCTGACAATTTTGTGTTAATAATAGCTAATATTTGACTTCTGCTAATGATTCTGCTGCTACTACTACAACTACTACTATTATTATTACTGCTGCTACTGCCACTACTACTACTACTACTACTACTATGGCTATGACTAGTACTACTACTAGTACTACGACTACTACTACTACTAAATTTACTAGTGCTGCTACTACGACTAGTACAACAACAACTACCACTACTACTACTAGACTTACTGCTGCTGTTACTACTACTACCACTACTACTACTATCAATTAAACAGAGCTCTATGCAACTTATACTATAACCTTTTCTATTCTAGGCCCACCGAATTCTACTGTACTCAACTCAAATCCACTCTACTCCACTCTGCTCTACTCAACTCCTTGTCACTCTACTCTGATACATGACACTCACTCTCACACTACATTCAATCTCCTCTAATTAAACCTAAACTCACTGTTGGTAATATTTCTTGTGCTCTACTGAACTCTAGTCAACTCCACTCTAAACTCTATACGCTATGTTTACTAAAATAAATGTCTGTGTGTGTGTGTGTGTGGGGCAGGGTTTGGTGTGTGCATACAAATGAGTGAGTGGTATTGCTTGTGTGTGTGTGTGTGCGTGTGGCGCGGCGCCTCCCTCGACGGGCTGACAGCGAGCGTGCGGAGACTCACCTTGACATAGAGCTGCTGGAACTCCTCCAGGTTGAGCCGGCCGGTGGGACAGTCCTTCAGGAAACCCTTGTACCACTGCTTCAGCTCGTGTTCGTTAAATTCCGTACTCTTCACCAGATCCTCCATCACTTCGGGGGTCAGCTTGCTGTTCTGTTTCCCCATTTTGTCTGCCGAAAAGGATGGCACAGGGCACACACACACACACACACACACAGACATGCACACACACACCCCAACATGGCATAAATGCACAAGCGACCACACACACATACACACACACAAAATTAATTATGATGGGCATTTTTTCATTTAACACAGAACATAAAGCTGTGCCTCTTTACAAAATAGGTGTTATGAACCTGAAAGTCTGAAGGCCTTTTTGAAGTGTGACTCATCGGGCCTGAGAAGCTGCAATTTCTAGAGAACAGCAAAACTGCAAGCCAAAGCTTCATCTAAAAATAAGCTTCAAAACAAATGCAGTGTAATATGAGGCGCCAAAAAACTGTCACATCTTGGAAATTAGTCTTGTTCTGTTTTTTTCTTTCTTTGTTCGGGACTTGGTTTAATTGGGTCATATTGTAAGACATTCAATTTCCCTATGTTGTGTTGAGTTTGTTTGAGCAGCTTAATTTAGATTTTTTGTTTGTTTTTTTCATTTTTACAGGAATTTTAAACCCTTGAAATCCTTCCAATCAGTTTACATCATCTCTCTCACGGTCCAGTATTGTGACTATTTTGGGTGTGAAAACGTATTCTTCACGTTCATTCACGAAATATACCATTAACTGTACTGTACTATACTATATTTATTTGAAAAAACACCACGAAGCAACATCATGAAGCTTATTATTTTTTATCCCGAGAGATGACACATTTGAAAAACATGAAATGTGAATAGTACGAACCCTTTCATCACAACAGTCCTGATGTTATCGCACAATGCGGTGTTGCTCACCAGTGTTACATCTTAATGGGTTTAATACAGTCATGTCATAATGGACCGGGGGCATAAAGATGGCGACATTCAGTCTTCCCAGTGCACTGCGCTGTCTGTGCAAAGTTCATCATTCAAAATATGAAAAAATATTTAGGATCCAGCCTATAAAAGTTTTTTTTCAAGCAAGACTTATGCTACCTAGTATCCTTTAAAAAGTACCATTATTTGTTTTAACTTTCCTACTATCAATGCTTTTGCAAGAGAACAGTCATTTTATTCTTTTGAAATGTTGGATCTCATTTTCAACTCTCATGGTCAAATGAAACTCTTTGATTGTTGACGTTTGGACAGTTTGCACAGAGGGAAGGGTGAAGATGACGTCAAACCATGTTGAAGTTGTTAGTCCGCTGTGACTTTTTTGAGAATCCCAAGTGTGTTGTGGCGTTTAATGTCCCTTAACTTCTCCGCTGGCAGCTGCTTACATCCAGCTGTCTCTGTGTCTAGCTGATCTATCTGCACGCTGCACGGTGCTGCTGCTGCTGCTGCTGCTGCTTTACTGGCACTTGGGCCTTGATTAGTTCATTAACCAACCCCTAATTACCATAATTAGAAAAAGATGGTTAGACTTTTAGAACATTTGTACACTTTCTCTCTGCTGAGACGTTTTATGAATCGCATTTTGTGTGAAAAGGCAAAGGGAGCACAAAGGGATGCCAGGCGCTATCAGTGCCAATCTGTCTTGTTTAGGACTGAAGTCTTTGTAATGTGAGGTGGCTGTGAGGCTGCAGAGGGGCGAGGGACAGAGACACAGGCAGCCATGCAACCGTGCTGCTGTGCTGCTGTTGTGTACTCAGGCCCGCGATGCTGGCAGCATCCTCGATGGTTCACTTTCAAGAGTGTTTCTTAAGCCTCCATCCGAATGGGATTCTGCTGGGAATAGGGTTTGTATTGTTTTATTATGAAAGAAGATTGTCTTTTTCCACATGAGCCCCAATCCACAGGCCTGAAATTATTTTGGAAGGTTGTGTGATTGGGGGGGGAGGAGGGGGGCGCTGGGTTGGTGGATCTGTTTTGTCTGAGTGAAACCAGACAGAATAGTCATTCTTACAAATTCATTCATCCTGTTAACTTCAAATAAATGAAAAGTGCAATTAAACTACTCCTCATTTTGCTAGGGCCCCTTGGAACCCTCTCAAGGATCCCAGGGAGGCCCTGGACCCCAGTTTGGGAACCATTTGTCTAAAGTCTTTGTTTTGTATTTATACGCATGCCATTCTTTTCTGAATCCTATCTAATAAAGCAGAAGTCCCATGAAAAAAAAAAGCTTTTGCCCAGACTCATCTACAAGTTCACTAATGGCTTGAGGTTCATGAACGTACAAAACCGAAGGCAAATGATACGATGGGAAAGGCCATATCAATTAATTAGGCCCCCACACTGCCTACAAACAAAATGAGCAACACATAAAAAATAAATTCACTTATTATAATTGAAATCACTGTAGATATGAAGCCTATTCCCACATTGTAATATGACTTCAGGTTATTTAATTTGGTTATGTGAATTTCCAATCACCCACTGCTAAGAGGTAAAGAGAAAAATGATTATTCATCGATGCAACACTGCACCAATTTCAGAAAAAAAACAATCCAATTTCAATTCATTTCATGGCTTATGGAAGGTAGAGATGAAAATCCACACTTCCATAACCAGAGAATGACAGAGACAGAGAGAGAGAGAGAGAGAGAGAGAGAGAGAGAAAAAAAAAAGAGAGAGAGAGAGAGAGAGAGAGAGAGAGAGAGAGAGAGAGAGATCGAAGCAGCCTATCCAATAACCAAAAACCATGAATACAAAGCCATCCAATAAGACTGGCAGCGGCTCAGCGGCTCCCTGGCTGCTCCAGGCCTGAGCCCTGGTTTGGATGTCACTCTGCCTGATGTATGAACTGCGATGGTCGCTCTCTGTCCTTGGAAATGGCCCGTGCGGCCGGACAGCCTCGTCCCCCGGGACCAGGAAACACGCTGGATGGATGCCCTCACTATCAGCTGAGCCCCTCAAGGCTCCCGACCGACTGAGACTGAGCAAAACATATCTCACCGAACAGGTGCTGAGAAATGTCACATCTAGGAACGAACTAAGATGAATTAACAAAGGATTAGTAGCATTTTTGACTGTGTAATTGTGTATGTGTGTGAGTCATCTCATCTACCCCTCATTACATTTCAAAAGGCTATTTTATCACCTCCATTCATACAAATCAAGGCACTATTCTTTTCGCTTTGTACTAAAAAACATCACCAGAAAACTGGAAACCAGACATGTTTGGACAATCCGCTTAGGAAGCCTTGATTACAAAACTACTGTCCACAGAAGTTACAGTGGATATCATGGGAGGTCTGCTAAGAATTATGGGCCGTTTGGTGAGGTAAGACACTTCAGTACATAAAGCCAGATTCATTCATCCAGAGGGTCGGGCCCTTCTCTCACTCAGTGGCCCCTGAATCATTGCCAACTTCTTCCCCTACATCTGCAGCTCCTAATAGATGTAACTGCACTGTAAGTAGGCTGCGTAGTACTATGTTCTATAGATCTGGGTGATACTCTTATCTGCTGGGCATGACACAGATTTAGAGGATCTGAGTCAGCTTGGGAATTCAATCAGCTCGGGTGTACAGAAGTGTTTCCATATATCACTGCTGTCCGGTGAAAACCTTGTATCTCCAAATCATCAACTTGTCAGGGACTAAAAAAAAAACAGCCTCGTGTTTCGCTTGACCACCAAGCATTTTTGACTTCACTCAATTGGTAAATGCCTTCTTTAGTCTTTATCCTTTAGTTTAAAAAAAGAAAATCACCAAAACTGGAGTCAAGAGGTTTTCACCCGACAGCGAGGATATTCAGTTAGCAGCGGTGGATCAGTACAGCAAGAAAACTGACACTACTTCTACAGAAAGTGTGAAATAAATTTGAAAAATCCTTTGTAAATCAGTCAGTTTTTTCGTCAACAAACACAGTCATCTAACATTTAAAATTACTTTTTTTGATATATTAAAGTGCTGCTGCACCCTGCATGAGAGGAACCAAAACAGGGACAGATTCTTGTACATCAGTGCGATTTTCCATTTTTTTGATGGGTGTTTGTAATTTTGTTTTTTGTTCCATGTGTTATAGTGTTGGCTATCATGCTAAAATTGTTGCTATTTGAATACTCTGTCATAATAAAAGCATTGATTTGAAACATTGCCTCTATTCATGTTTGCGTTTGAAGAGCGTGGGGGCAAGTTATAGTGTTCCTTTCATTTTCACCTCTCTTTTAGCTGTGGTAGCAAATTTTCAGCTGTGGTTGCCCACAAAACGGAAACACTCACACACATTACAGAGTAGAGTATGTCCGCTGATGATGACTGCAGAGAGAAATCTTTACGAACAGGCACTTAAATATTCGACAAAGTTTTCCCCTTCCAAGTTTGACCACTATAAACCTAGCTTCTTGGCCTATAAGTGCTCAGCCATCAGGAACACCACCGGTACAGACAGCTGTTGTGTGAGAAGACTCTCTCACTGATGCACCGACACAGTCAGGGGAAGCAATACACTCTGACAGCAAGTTGCTAACACTTTTCTGTTACAATACAAGCTGTCAGTCAAGATGGAATGAGCCTCAAGACAGCAGCTACAGCAGGAGACAGATGTGTCCCAAGAGAGCTGCGAGCACAAGATGCATCACAGTCTTGCCATCCATTTCAGTGTAGGTGCTTGTGCAATGTGCGTGTGTGTGTGTGTGTGTGATAGAAAGAGAGAGAGACTGCATGTGCATTTATTTGTATTGTGAGTGTGTGTATGTTTGTGAATGTGCGTGTGCTGTCTTATGTGCTTGTGAGTGTCCATTGCATGCCAGAACTACAGAAATCATTAAAAATGTACTTAAAGTTTTGCTCATAAAACATTAAAAGGCATCATAAGCACATTGTAAGTACCTTATAACCTCATCACATGATCAAACATGCTATCATGCACACAATGTACAAAACCTATGTATAATGTAGAAAGGGACTAAATACTTCCTGGGGCAACTGTATAACTGAAACTGTCTCATAACATAATCACACACGATTCATAATTTTTTTATGAAGCATGCAAACGTCTGATGTGGTAATAAAAGTAAGAATTGTGCACATTCACTTATATTTACAATGTGCATATGATGCCTCACAATGCATCATAATGCAAGCGTTACTCATTACTCAATCTGCCTTCATTCATACAACGGGCAGCAGAGCTGAATGCTGAGACGTTCGCCTACACCTGGATCTGTATTCTGTCTGTGTGCTGCAGGTTTTTAAAATGGTAATCGTCTTCAGGGGCAACCTGGCTTAAAGTCGCAATGGAACACAAAATGACTTTATTCATATTGTTAGCTAATTCTCCATTTCGTAACGTAGTTTTTGTTGCATTTTTATATCATAATGCCATTGCTTTTACTTCCTGGAAAACAGCATATTTGAAGTAGTTTCTTCCTGGCATACCAGTAGGTGTACATAACCCCCCCCCCATAGCTGCCATCATATAAAACCTGCAACTTCACAACTTTCAAATAGACATGAGTGACAACATAGCAGGTGGTGCTTTTTTGGGTGTTCACTAGTGAAAACCCTATTTCCTTTTCCTAAACTTGGTCCTGGTAGGGACTCAGTGTCTTGCTCAAGGAAACTCCAGCAGGGAGGATGTTTGCCAACATGGGGTCTTGAGCCCGGGTCGCCTGGTTGAAGGAGGGTCTCTCTAGCGACTTGCCATCATAGGTTTGAAATGTCATCTCCCTACACATTCTCCAGCTCAAATTTCCATACTTTTTCCAGACCTTCGCACATTTTGGCCTGCGTTCAACCTGATACCCACTGATACGAGCTGAGTGATATGATAGGCCACTACACTCTATAGCTGAACATAATGCTTCACAACAACAAATATCACTATATGTGTATCGGAGCTGAGCAACACATATTTTTAAATACTTTTTTGTGCAATTTCCCAAATTTTCAAGACCTGGAAATGATCAAATGCCTCTTCCATACTTTTCATTCCCGTGCCAATACCACACTTTCCACATTTTCAATTCCTGTCATTCGCTCATCCCTCCTGTCACTCTCCACCATTAACTATCTAATAATCAGAAATGCAATAAAAACAATCTTTGTGACTGTGAACAAAACCTCTGTGTGCTCCCAGTAGCCATCAATGAGTGCTGGATAGTCAGGCCAGAGGCGATAATGGTGAAATCCCTTCCCCATTCTCCAGCTTACTCAGGTACATTTTCATACAGATAGAGGGGAAAGTGCACTACTAGTAAAAGGTGAATGAATGAGAAGAATTATGTTGTAATTCATTGCAAAACAGGACAATATACAAGAAAACTGTGTGATTTGAGGGGGATGCAGAGGGAAGACACCCTCCTTAGCACAAAAATATTGTTCATTCTTGATTTTATGCATCAGTTACTCATATCTCCTAAAAACAGACCAGCATTACATAATCAGCTAATGCCAGTGCTTTATTATAGCTTGAGAGAGATGAGCACCATCACATAGCACCCGGTCTGGGACAGCATGCACTGGGTCTGTCTGCAGTGCATTGCAGAGCACCATGCTGACTTCAGACCTGAGTCATAGCCCTTTGTCTTGTAGTCCAGTGGGGCCACACCAGTGCAAAATAACACCACTCACAGCTACTGTTGCGTATCAGCGCCGTGGTATCGACTGTCAGAGACGCAAAGGTATATTGTCAAATGAGTAATTTTACAGTCCTGTGAACAACCAGCAGATCTGCCCCTGAGCCAGGCGTATTACGTAACACTCTGTCCCTTTGCCATCGTTTTCCAACAGGGGGATGACCTTGAGAGGCAGGCAGAGCCCGAGCACGACACCACCAGAGAGGGAAAAATGGTGCAATTTAAGGGTTTGATTCAATGCTGTGGCATATCTGGTGGCTTGTCAGTGTAATTCTGCTGTCCAAAAAATCTGAGGGGGGTGTAGGGAGGGAGGGGGGTGGGGGGTACTAAAAGCACAGAGAGCTGGATAAGATGTGGTCATGCCTTCATTTGCAAAAAGTAACCCATTGGTGGCAATAATGTGCTTCCCAGTGAGGATGCTGTAGGTTGAGGAGACCCCTGCCCACCCCCCACCCCACTCTCCACTGCCCCCACCCCACTCTCCACTCCCCCCGCCCCCCCTCTCTCCCCTGCCTCCAACATCAGCACCACGGACCAGCAGCGCCAAACTACTAGGATGTATCACACCACATCGTGTCATATCGTGCCACATCGTGCCAAACACACCCACCCACGCAATATCCAAACGCCTAACCTAGAAACTGCATTGATCATCACACAATGAATGAGCCAATCGCCACCGATGACCAATCGATCCGTCTCGGTCTCTTCACTTTTGTCACTGCATCGAAAGCCTCATACATGTGGAAGCAATGAGACAAGACCCTGTTTATTTATTGCTAATTAACTGTAATTTTGCGTGCAAAACATGCAAATGTAGTGGGGTAACGCTAACAGAGCTGCAAAGGCGATATTGATCTATGATATATTTCATTACTTTAATTTAGTTATCACTAATACGGACCTCATCCCGCCAATAAATCCATAAATTGATCTTTTGAAAGTAAATGGACGCATGCACCATGTTGCATCATGAAGAACCCATAGGCTACATAAAACAACCTGATAAGTCCATGCGTAAAAGATGTATATTTTTTTGTTTCCATGCATAAAATGAATCCTAAAACACAGAGCATCCTACCTTGCGAGAGTGCGAAGTCAACGGGAGAAGTCCGGTCTGTTGTTTGGAGTGGATAAAGCCTGCGAGGACGGAAAAAGACGCAATTCAAACGCTTGAAGCTGCTCTTCTGTCGACCCTCTTGGATCTTGAGATGTTAGTTTTCTTCCTTCTTATTTTTTCTTTTCTTCTTTGGAGGAGAAAAGTCAGCCTGCACGAAAGTCACCGGTGCCGTCCGTAGGATGCTGCAAAACACACTGCTGCTGATACTAAGTAGTCCAGAGAGGAGTGTGCATCTCTCTCTCTCTCTCTCTCTCTCTCTCTCTCTCTCTCTCTCTCTCTCTCTCTCTCTCTCTCTCACTCACTCACTCACTCTCTCTCTCTGTATTGCATGGCAAGGCAAGAGGATCCGTGTTTTAGTGGAGTGAAGCACTATAGGACAAGAATGATATGGACACAAACACTACTACATCCATAACACTGCTGTGCCAATTTCTGCTGAAAACACGGCCAATTATGCATTTTTTTAAATCCATTTTAGCACAGAGCCAAATATACTCATCTTCTAAACCAATAATTATAATGAGAATCCATCAGGATCAGGAATAAACAACAGGCAAAGTGGATGCTGCGGCCTGACAGCTCTATAATTTCGCGCCAGTTAGTTTCACACCGCAGGTAGCAGAACTAGCTAGCTGAACTGATAGCTGTCATAAACTGGCTAGTAGTTTGATAGCTTTAATAGCTGACCACGCTTAATTTAAAAGGTGAGTAGTAGGAATGATAAATAAAGAATTAATATAGACATAAAGGAGTACTTTTTAAAAGCTGGCTCATTAGCTAATTTCAGAGTATTTAATGGAAGGTAAACCCACCTGAACTCAGTTTACCTAGCGACCTTTTTATTGCAGAATTGAGCTTTCTTACCGTTTTTTTTTTTTTTTTTAGGTATCGGTAGATATAAGTTAATAGTATTCTTCATAGTACGTATGATCAATTTGAGGTAAGTTATATGAAAGTAGTGTCTTTTAAGGGGAAAACGAGTAAATTAATGCCTTTCCGAGTTATAACCGATTTGTGTTTATGTTGGTGATTTAGCTAACAGACCACAGCTAGCATGTCATGTTTACACCAGCAAAGCTAACGAATAACTTAAGAAATGCTTAAAGTACACTTTCACAAACCAGGAAACTGCACATTTCAACTGTAGGTTGAAGGTAGACTGTAGGTTTGTTTAGCTACTTGCAGATACTAAATATTCTCTGTGAACTTACTTTTTCTTAACAAGCTAGCATAGTTTAACTAGGTAAATGAGACAGATAAGCCGGTCAGGTGACACAACACACAAGCTTTATCTTGTCCATAAAGCAGTTTAAAGTCAGATTTACTCTAACATTTACTAGGAATTTCCCTTGGTGAGTTGATACACTTAATAAATACGAGGGAAAATATAGAGGGATAATTTATGAAGTAGAGGCTGTCAACAGGAGACTAGTAAAAGGAGAAGACAAGGTAATATAGCAGTAGTTAGACTCAGTATATTGTACACAATATACACAGATACAATATTACAATTTAAACAATAACCCACGTGGAAATACAGGTTTGTTTTGCTTAAACATTTAAAACATGCCCAGTGTGTGACACCAAGAGTGGCCTAGTGATTAGAGAGTCTTCCCAGTAACAGAAAGGTCACATCCCATCAACACCCGTGTGTCCTGAAGCCCTACCTGCTCACTTATTTTAAGTCACTGGATATGAGCATCAGCTAAATACCTAAAATGTAAACAAACCTTTTACACCCTCAAAATATATGGAATTCTCACTTTTAGCTGTCACATACTGTATCGAAAAGTATGTGAAGCATGAGAGTTGTCTTCAGTCCAAGCAAAGTGTGGTGGAAATATTTCATGAGGGACTACTCTTTGTACTACAGTCACAAAGTGAGGAAGTAATGCAGAAGTGGCTGATGGGTGACAGTGCAAGTCTGCAGTGTGTCTTGTAATCTCCTATTCTGCCGGCTAGTGTCATCCTGGCATCCTGAATATTGAATAGACTTCATGCTGTGTAACGTTCTGTTCAGGTGTAGTAAATCTGCTAACTGAATATTATGCTGTTGGGTCCCATTTTCCCTTTGAAGGTTCGCCGTGGGATTCCTTTCATGTGTTGGAGACTCAGCTTTGGTCTCAGGTGAGTTACTGTAGCCATAATGGACTCATACAACAAAGCACGTGTCCCTGTTAATGCATATGGAAATATAGATTGTAGCACAGACTGAAGTTTACAAGATTTTCATCTTAATGCTTAGGCACCATACTGTAATAATCATATTAAAAGAAGCAACATCCATTACACTTTTTCCTTTGAATCAGTATTAGATTTAGACATTATTTCTAGTTTGAAATGTAGTCTATTTCTTTTAACATGGCCTAGGTTTTTCTAAAAATGTAAATTTGACTTGAAACAGTGTTATTTAGCAAAAACAAAGCTATGCATTTGAGAGTGGCAGTTCTTGACGTGATTGTGTTTTTTTATATGAATAACTCTTCTTGATCTGAGCAGCATGGCCTTCAGATGCAGTGTTCACACTCGGGCTGTTTTGATTTTAGGTTTAGCAGATAGAAGAGAATGGATAAAATCACACAAGAAGTTATCAGCCCGCAAACTGAGAGCGAGCCTACCTCACCACTCTCTCCCAAACGACCAAGGACAGATTGCATGATGACAAACCACCACAGTGGAAAAATCAGTTTTGAGTTTCCAGAGCTTCTGACGTTTCGGAAAACTGAAGGCTCCGCATCATCGCCGAATACTTTCCAGAAGAATACAGGCCTAATATGCACAGCAGAATGTGGGCGTGAGGATATACAGCATGAAAAACATCAACGTGACGACACTAAATTGAATGTCACCCCCATGACTAAGGTGACTACTTCACACCCTGACGATAATACACACACAGGATCGTCTGAAGTCTGTTTTATCACAGCTGAGAGACACTTCCTACATCTGGGGAAAGATGAGGAGCTTCCAGTTATTGAAACTGACAAGCTCAACTCATACCCGGGAGATGATGCAGGAGGTGTGTTAGCAGAGTTTCACACTTCAAATGACACAAGAGCTGATACTTCCACTTGCCATGATTGCGAACGGCTGGGGAAATCACTTGAACACGAGCCCCCTGGTGGTGGCAGCCTTCCTTCTGGATATGATGAAGATAGAAGGCAGGGGCAAAATTATGCCAGTCAAATCCAAGCAATCACCCTTGGTTTAAGTGAGCATGAGGAGGTCAGATGTCCAACTGATTGTGACTATGAAGATGCGCTACATGACGTAGATATTTATAATGCAACGGGCAAATCTGCTGAAGTTGAAGCGAGTAATCAGAAGCAGGATGAGCAAGGATTTGGTGAGAATATCTTCCTCAACAAGGAAGAAGAAGAGGCCAGGATCCACACATCTCCCAGTGATTATGGAGGCTCTAAATCATCCCACTCTCACGCTGAAGCGAGCCCCTCTGGGAACTTGGCAGAAGCAAGAAAAACTGACCAAGAAAATTTAGCAAGATGGGAGAGTGATGTAAAAGAAAATGTAGCTGTCTGTGATGGGGAAACAAAAGGCCAAGTTAATGAGACTGGCATGAGCAGTAACTCCAACCCTGGTGCTGCTGAATGTGCTGAGGGATCAATTGTTTCTTGTGATGTGGTATTAGCCAGAAATATTACGGGTTATGGGACTGAGACCAGTGCGAGTCTTGAAACTGATTACCTCTGTGGTGCAAGAGGGGGGCATGCTGCTGGCAAGATGATAGCTGAAGCTTGGAGTGAAACGGCTGATCACACAACAGAGACTCCAATGCCTGCAAGAATCAGTCAAGAGCCTGTTGAAGGAGATAATGATGCAGGCGCTTTCAGTGTAATTGACCCAGCAATCTGGAGTGAAACTGACAGGGAGGCTGAAGAGAAACACTGTAACTCGGAGAGCGCTGCAGGTGCAGAATTATCTCCATCAATAAGAGACTCCACTGTACAAACTCCTCTTCCACTGTATTCTAATGTCAGTCCACCTGAAAACAACACAAAGGAGCTTTCAGCTTCTGACCTGAACGGACATTTTAATAACCGCAGCGGAGCGCAGCAGTGCAAAGGTGAAAAAGAGGACACATGTCAGTCATGCACAGAACCGCAGCCTTGCTCCATCCCCACCAATGAGACACATGACAAGACAGGCAAGGAGGGGATCTGTCATTGGAAATCCAGTCCCAGCAGCAGTCCATGCAGTCCCACAAAGCCTTTTACCACTGGGGACGAAAGAAAAGAAAGCCCACCTGATACCATGGGACACCTTTGGGAAGAGCAGTATCAAGCTGGCTGCTTTCCCATCAGCCTAGACAACCTGAAGACACAGGAGGTGGAATATTCACAGACTGAAATTGCAACGATGGATGAGACAACAGAGGGAAAGGCAAGAAAAGAAGTGAGAAGTTTTGGAGGAGAAATGAAAACTGATGCACATGTTAACTTGGTGAAATCAGAGGATGGACTGCTGCAACAAAATAAACAACACAAAGCAGACATGACTGAAATCTCAACTGGCAATTGCATCAGCGACTGGACGGAGGGTAAAATGATTAAATGTGGCAGCAAATCAACACTGCCTATTGAAGATGAACTAGGCATCCTGCTCAGTTGTTTCCCTGATTACCGACACAGAGCTGAGACGTTCATGGTTGAAAATAAAGATGAACCTTTTTCCTCCCTCACTTCTCTTCCACCGAGTGATGCAGTTGTGCCCGGTCTACACGATTTAAGCCATGGATGCTACTCACAAAATGCTGATAACCCCACAGCTCAGCACTGTACTGACAGATTTTCCCCAGTGCCATCTGCCTTCGCTCTCCCTGACCGTGTGCCTGGGGGTTTTGACACTTTCGAAAAGGTCCAGCTCCTGCCAGATGATGATGCTGATGGCCTGGGCCACAGCCCTCTCCTCACCAGCTTGTCCGGGCAGCTGTTGAAAACATCCCAGCGACAACTCCACCACTCCATGCCAGGGGCAGAGAGCGATGACCATAAGGAGATATCAGAAGAGGAGGAGGGAGAGGAAGAAGAGGAGGTGGAAAAAATTGAGGGCCAAGCTGAGAATATGGGAAATGGAAGTTTTAACAGCGGAACCAGGTCCAATGAAGACCCCGATTTTATCTGGACAACACATATCCCAGCTCTAACAAGGCCAGAGCAACAGCCTGGTAGTCAATCAGCCCCTGATTTCTGTGGACACTTCCAGGGTGACTTAAACCCTCAGTTGATGCACTCCACTGTTTCCACTGAGAGACACAATCCAATCTCTGAGGCGAACGACTACCCTAAGTTTGAGATGAAGGAACACTTCGACATGG
Organism: Centroberyx gerrardi; assembly: GCF_048128805.1. Classification (NCBI taxonomy): domain Eukaryota; kingdom Metazoa; phylum Chordata; class Actinopteri; order Beryciformes; family Berycidae; genus Centroberyx; species Centroberyx gerrardi. Next base: position 19,686,183 of record NC_136014.1, read on the forward strand.
TCTTAGAAGAGCTGAACTTGTATTTTGAGATCAGTACAAACAATCTTTCAGAAGACAGGGTGTCATCACCCGAACAATGCAGTGTTATAACTGATCCCCAGGAGGAGGGTAACACATCAAACTGCAGAGAGTGCCTCAGCAGCCCAGCAGAGAAACGCCACAGAGACGCATCATCAGGTAGCTGTGCAACAATATACATACAGCATTTACTTTTCAATGCACAATGGGTAAATTCAGCCACTTAATCTGATTGACTCCAACTGTGCTGATAATTCAGCTATAGCAGGAAACACAGTTGGAACAAATCTTTGACCAATCAGAGTACTTACCTACCCATGCTTCATGGATTGGTATGCCATATGTCTTCTCAACATGTTTTCTAACGTTTTTTATTATTATGTATGTACCATAGACTGTAAGGTATGTACACTACTTTTATGAAAACCCTTCAGATGGTACACACTATGTTGGCAACCATTGTATAAAAGCCGTAATGCCCTTTAGGACAGTCTTTTATATGGTATTGGTACTTGGTTGTGCTGACTAGTCTATAACCATCATACCCATAGTCACAGTAAAGAACATCAACTCAGATAATTGCTATGTTCAGCAGCAATTTCCCTTCCCTGCTAGAAAAATGTAGTGTCAAGGCAAATAAAGATTCATCATCTAGCCTTATTACTCATAACAAATAGGATAGGATAATTCCAGTACAATATACTCTATCATACTGCATGTATCCATATAACAGCCATTTTCAGTACCACAGTACAGCAGGTACTGAAATTGACAGCGGAAATAGGTCTGGGAGCAAATCCTACGTTGAGCAATGTATAGTAAATTATCTGCACACCCCGCTGCTCCCAAACATTTTAGAGAGAACACTGTGCTCATGTCACTGAGGCAGGGTGCAGTGCGCTTTCAACTCAGCCAATTTAGGAAAAAGATTTTTCTTCAAAAATTCAAATATTGCAAAACCTTATGGGCATGAGAGAGTTATCATACATAGTTCAGAGGGAATATCTTTAGAAATTGAACTCCTCTTTACATTTTGAATCAAATGAACTGAAAGTCAAGCCATCACCTTTTGATTCAGTATACAACACTCTGTTTACAATATATTGGCCTGCTAAAGTTAGTCTCTTTTGCCCTTGACTGATTCACAGTGTAATATGGATTTCACATTAAAAGATGACGCAAAAGAATAGGCTGTCAGGTTTTTGATTGCTCATCTTTATTAATACCATGCTTGACCACATTCAAACAATGACACCAGCAAAAAGAAAAGACCAAACTCAGCTCTCTGTCCTAATAACTTTTGACTGCATTGTGTGACGATATGTTGTTGCATGCCTATCATTTAGATGACGATGATGATGACAATGAAGACCGTGGCCTGGAAATGTGTGGAGCTGATCCAGTGGTTTCATGTACTGCTTTGGGCTGTGACCGCGAACAAGAAGTGCCCCTTGACTGCAGCCACCAGTGCCAGGAAGCATCCATGTACTCTTCAGAGAAACACAAAGGTTCAGTTTCTTCAATAAAAAAAATTCTGCCACTGTTAAAAAATGTGACAGACAAAAAACAAACATAATTTAGCTTAATATCTCCTCCAAAAAACAAACAAGTATAGGGCCAATGCTTAGAAATAGCACAGTTATTATGATAAAGTACCCAAAGGAGAATGGTTTCAGGAATGAAAGCTGCACTGGATCTAAAACTGGTTCCAAAACACGGACAGATGTAGAACCAAAACCAGAATGAGGGGGGCAAGAGAAAAGAGAATTTCCCTATGGGGATCAACAAAGTTTCACAATAACCACTATTGAAAAAGGGAGACAAAAAGAGTAAAAACTAAACTTAGAATAAAGGAATGGCAACCTGAAAACTTTTCAAGGGATGAGGTGTCAACTCATAAACACAAAAGGAAAGTTTCAACCCTTTAAAATGACCAGTCTGCATTGTGATGAAAAACATGTCCATTATTTTAACCAGACTAACTGTTCTTTTGTTCTAGTTGGTGCTTTTTGTCTTCCTGCTGCATGACTAACACTGTTTTTGCAGAAATGCTTGATGATAGACTTTAAAAGGTCAAGTGGGCTAATTCAGTAAGGAAATACAATTACTTTTATTGATTTTTCTTTTCAAATTGACACTGCTTCTTCTCATGAATGTGCAAATATCCATTCAGCTACCTCAATAAGCTGCAGCTGAACGATAACGCCGCTATGAATGCAAAAATGTTGTTTAAGGGTAAACAGAGCAACAAATAAGATAGAATTATCCCGTCTTTCCTGACTGTCACTGACTGTCAATATGTGCCTTTCAGAGTCCAGGGAGATGGAGCAGAAAAGCGAAATATGGGCCCCCTCCTTCACATTTCAACCATTCCTGGAGCAACTGAGCCATAGTAAGTTTCATATTGTGGGGGCAGACAAGAGACTAGAATGCTACTGAGCTTCTTATTGATGAAAATAACAGGGTTGGGTGCTCTTTGGATAAAAAGTATCTTCTGTTTTCAAGAGAAAAAAAGACGGGCCTCTCCAAAATCATTTGAAGGGTCTTTAATCTCTTGATATATTGTAATGAAAGACTTGTAATGGTCTTTTTTTTTTGTACTGAGTTGACAATTATCAACTACAGCATCACATCAGTGCAATTATATCATAAATCTAAATCTAATCATGGCAAACCCATTCGGTTGTGTAATCACTCTGTACTTTGTCATTTCTACATCCATTTGTAGCACAAGATACAACGTATCGTAGTAGGGTATGAGTCACTCATTTCGGCTTTATTTGGTAGTATATAGTAGACAGTGACAGGAAAGTATCTATAAGGCTGGAGACATCAGAGAGAGACAGATAGATTCATGTGTGAGAACAGCTAAAGAGATTAAACTGTAGTACAAGCATAGTAGTAAAGTAACTACATGTTTTTTTTTTTAAGAATACAGTAGAAATTCTAAATGGTGGTTGGTTACCAGCCAAAGTAGCTGGTTAAGTAGACAGAGAGACAAGGAAGGATCTCTGCACACTAAATAGCCTATATAAGTTCACAAAATATTTAGTAGTCAAATTTACCAGCCACAGACAAAATTTACCACCATTTGTCTTGTTGGTAGCTAGTCGTAATTTCTCACAGTGGTTAAAAGTACAATGTGTGGTCTTCTCTTGCTGCATCCAGTTTCATAATTCTCTTCTCTTCATTCTTCTGGTCTCTAAAGCAAAGTGTGTCATTAGTAAAGCAAGCTGGCCACAGAATAGAATAGGAGAGGAGAGTCAGTCTAATAGTGTTGTTACGTCCCGCAAACCTGGAGATGCAATGTGTTCACCGTGTCAGTTTGGGTAAATAGTCAGTCTAATAGCATGGTTACGTGCTGCGTACCTTGAGAAGCATTGTGTTCATGTTGTCAGTTTGGGTAAATTGCCTAAAAGCGTGGTTACATCCTGCCTATCAGGAAAGGCATTATGTCAATTTGTGGGTCTTCACCAATGTATCCTCACAACCATTCAAGATATAGCAGAAAACAAAACCCAGCTCAGCGGGGCTTTGTGCCAAAAACAAATCCATACCCTGCAGAGTAGTGATGCGCGGGTCAATCCGAAACCCGCAGGTCCCGCGGGTTTATCCGCGGATGGGGCGGGTTAGGGTTGAATGATGATGATATTGAGATCGGGTCGGGTGGGTGCGGGTCAAATGGGCTACACACAGTACACACACACAATGTAATTCTAGACTAAATTTCAATGGTTTTTAAATTTAATTAGAGTAAACTTCTCCAATCTCCAGCTGGTTTATCCCGCCATCCATACATTATATTCTGCTCAGTGCACACACTGCACAGTGCAGCACTGTATTACCTTAGTGACACGAGTCTTTGGAAAATTACCTAGGTTCCTGATCATCTTTTTTTTTTTTTCGGGTTGCGGATCGGGTTCGGGTCGTTGTTTTATGTGTATGAAAATGGGTCGGGCGGGTTCGGATACATTTATGTGTCGGGTCGGGCGCATCTGCCCCGGCATCACTACTGCAGAGGCTGAAGTCTCTAAGAGGGAGTATATAATATAATATAGTATATAATATATATGAGTTAAAAGGGGTTAGGCGTTGGCAGGCATGCAGGGATGTTACATGCTGCCTTATATTTTTGCGTTGCTGTGTTCTTGCGTGCAGGACAGCCGGAGCAGGCCAGGAGACTGGAGCCTCTGAGAACCTGCACACGGCCCATCAGGCTTGGACTCTCAAGGAGGGCCAAGACCAAACACCTGCACCGTCCCCATCCCTACAAATGAACAGGAGGGTGCTGGAGCATCAGAAGCACAGTCAAGGTGCTGTGCGTATGAATGAAAATGAAGCTCAAGGTAAAACTTTTTATTTTGCTTTATGAATTTTTTCCCTTCTAGAATTTCAGGCTTTTCACATGTTTCTACTCTTTCTTGTTTTTTTGTGTATTGTTCTGGTTCCTATTCATTTTTTAAAACCTCTATTTATCCGCCTGGTTCACCTTCACATATTCACATCGTTACATCATTACTCATTGCATCATACATTCACACGTGGGAGCAATCCAGTACAACCAGAGTTTTCTACTGTTGCCCACTGAGCAGCTGTACTGCAGTTGGGGTTTAAGTGCCTTGCTCAAGAACACTTCAACAATAGCTGTTGAGGGAGGGGAGATTGTTTCTCATTTGCTTTTCGTATCTAAATTTCCCCAGCTGGGATTCAAACCAGTGACCCTCTGCTGTCTCTAGGCTAAGATTCTGGTTTTACTACATTTCCCCCCCATTATTTCTTGTTTTTTTTATATGTCCTGATCACATCCCTGGCTGGAAAAGCACATTGGGATAACAGTGCATATGAATATATATTAAATATTTCACAGCAAGCAGGCACAATGTTTGCTGCCACATTCATTCAAACTCTGTTACAAATATTTATACAATACTGTTGGTTGCCGTTTTAGACTATTTATACCTTACTCTTAGAACTAGTTTAACAAATTTTACACTATTTATAATATACAGAATATTTAATTTTGATTGTTGTTTGTTAGTTTTGATTCATTCTTATGTGTTGGGTGTATTCATACAGTATGCTACTCGCTCGTGTTGTGTGTGGGAGTATGCAGTCAGGGTAAATGATTTGAGATTGTTATGTTGTGTGTTCTGTTCTTACCATTAAATGGTCTGATATGTATGCAACATATCCTCGAGCAGTTCTGTGGGAGGCTTCAGAGTTGAATTTCAAAAAGGCATGTTCCCCAGAGAATAAAATATGAATTGCACATCTAACATTTGTTTTTCATACAGATACAGTACATGACTCCTATCTTGAGGCAAAACTTAAATACATGTTCGTTGTTGTGACAAACGGTGAGCGTTTACTTACTGTTAAGATGTTGCATCATTCAGTAAAAGCAATGATACTCAACAAAAACTAATTTGTCTAATTTATGTTTGTCGGCTGTGGGCCATATGTGCCTGTCATGTGTTTCTGAACAAAACGTGTTTATCCATTGTTTATTCTGTTAAAGATATACTATGTAAGAGTTATGTAAAATAGCACCCCCTGCAGGTGCAAAGATGATGATGGAAGAAGATGATGAATCTAAATCAAAACAAAGACAAAACCTGCCTCCACCCCCTTTTCCAAGCAACACTGACAACACAAATCAGTGAGGATTAGTATATTTTCGATAGGACCAACCAGCTGTGCTTTTCCTTTATCAGGCTCAGCCCTGCACAGCTCAGCATGGCCTGGTTGTAAATATTGTAAATAGACTAGGCCTAGACTAGTTTCCCTAATAGCAATACTCCAGATGACAAATGTACCAGTCTAGGACAAAAAAAGGCCAATTCAGCATCAGTTTTAATTTCTTCGGTCTGTCTCAGCTTCCTCGTTCTTTCAATAGCAATACTAATGTTTATTCTTGTTTTGACCTTGCTCTATTAAAGGTGCCCTGGTGGCTCACTGAGTAGAGCGTGTACCATAAGGCTAGTCCTTCCTGCAGCGACCTGGGTTCGAATCCGGCCCGTAGTCATTTGCTGCATGTCCTCCCCTCTCTCTCTCCCATACCTTCCTGTCTCTCTCTCACTATATATATCTGTCAATAAAGCATGAAAAATCCCTAAAAAAAAAGGCAATTTAGGATGCATACCAGAGTTTTTGGTCTTAGGACTGGCTGCTCCACCATATTTTACAATACGCACCTGTCACTGGGGAGGCGGAGCTGGTTGAGCCGAGGGAGGAGGGGCTCCAGCTATTGGGGAGGAGCTTTTACGGAGGCCGTAAAAAATATATTGAACTGAATACAGGGGACAACAACAAACCCGATGGAGACTGGAAATTGGCTAGATAAAAGTGAAAATCTTACATAGACTGCCTTTAACATATGCCCACATCGCCATAGAAACGCAGTACCTCACTGAATGCTTGGCTCTCTTCCGAATACAACAGGTTGACAGCCACATATTGATTTTAGCCTCGACTCAACGCTCGCTCCTGAGACAAACTTCTCTCAGTGCAAAGACTTTTAGATGTGTAGCCCTCTACTTTGGGTGGTTTTACTAGTATTAGCAGTAGACACTGGAGTAGACGCTTCAGGTCAAGTGATAAAGATGGCATTAAAAGTAGCGGTTGGGAATGTTTACCTGCGATACACAGCTCCTTAAACGTGAACTGAATAGATGTCCTTTTATTCTTAACTCAGGCTGTATTTTCCAGAACACAGATCCGATGGACAGAATTGAGGAAAGTCAACATTATGATGTATTTTGATTTAAAGCTACAATAAGCAACTTTTTGACATTACAATAACAATAAATAAATAGGAAATATCATACCTTATCAATCTGGGTCTGTGTGTGACCGTGTGTGTACTTGCATAAATCCGTTTGACTGAAATTGGCTTTTCAATGATGTTTGGGACATTTTGGGGCTCATACCATTTGCTGTGGGCGTGGCAAACGGCAAGCTCCAAATGGCAGCGAGAGGTAACTGTTAAACTGAAAAATATGAACTTCAACACCCAGAAATCATATAGCATGACGTAAACTGCGCACAGCACGCACATGTTTACCAATCCAGCTGGTCTTGATCACTGTACACGAAATGATACCGAAGGGACGAGAGATCCAGCTTTCTCTGGATAGAGTGCTCACTGCTGTTTGGAAGTCAGTTTGTAGTTTGCTCTTAAGTTTTGATTTGTCACCTCCTGTGGGCGGAGAAGTGTCTAAACCCGATGCCAGAATTTCATTTGGGCAAATAGGGCAAATCTACAGGGTCTCAGTTTGGGGGATGGGACGCTCCTCTCTGTGATTGAAGCTGATAAGACAGGTGCATTTTTACATTAAAATCTTGCCTAGTGTAGTTTTAAAATAATATTTTTTGAATGTTAGAAGCATTGCCTAATCATAAAATGTGAAGAATAACAGATTATACAAGCAAATTGATTGGTCAAACACATGTTCCAACCGTGGGTGGTGAACAGGCTTTTTCCTGTTTTACCTGTTGTTATTGTTTATGTGCATTACTTTCCAGAAAACTTCTCAGTCAGTGAACATGCATTAGAAACCATTGTATAAAATCCATAATGCCCTTGAGGCTGCACATCATACTCATGTTGAGAAAAAAAACCCTCTCATTATCAGATATTACTGCTGTAATCAAGCCATGAGGACCATCCAATGTACTTGCAGTATTGTGTATTCCAACACCTATCTTGACTGGTTGTCATTCCCTGGCTCTCTCCACTGTGTGCCATCTAATAAAGCACCAATGGCTTAAAAATAATTGTTAAAAAGGAATTAAGTACATGGAAAGGTGCCTTAGGCTTAACTTGCCAATAGCCTGCCAGCTAAGCCCATCCTCTGAACTATTTATATGACACAATACTCTTATTTGGTCCATTGCCTTGAAAGTCCCCTTTGTGAAAGCAGCAGAGTGAAAAAGGCTACAGTATAAGGCTACAGTTGTATAAAGTATACAACTCACAATTCACAATGAGAGTCCCTACTTTAAAAGGAGAGGCTGGAATGGGCCTTTTTATAAAATGATGTCAGTGTTATTCCTTCAGTCATGTTTAGAGTCAAGATGGGCCTCTAATTATTTGAAAAAGTACACAATTTCACAAATATTTGGGATAGAGATTCCTCTAATGGAAGGATAACACATTTTTTGTTTAATAAAGCCTAGTCAGGACTCTTCTTTTTAATGTTTCCAATGTTTTCTTCACTGATGTTTTTTCAGGCTTTTGGGAACCACTTGGAAGGCATTTTATGTCGTTCTGATCGCGTCTCTGATTTACAGTGGAAGCTTGTCTAAGTGAAGCAAAGGGCGATGTGAACACCGAAAGCTGCTTGTTTTGGGAGTGTTTTGTTTCACTGGGGAAAGTGTCTCAGCTGGCAGACAGGCTCCAGCCATGAGTGCAAATCAAAAAGAAACGACACCAGGCATGGCTTTCCAAAATTAAATTGGATTCACAGGCTACACATTCAATCTGCTTTTTTAATCAGGCAGTCTGTGAAGGCAAGGGAGTTGAATTTGATGCATCTTTTGAAGTCATACAGACCTATATTATATTGGGGATAGCTAGTCTCACTTTTGGGAATCAGAGATTTTTTTTTTTGTTTGCTAATTACTTTGTCAGTGCTAAATATGGCGGAGCGATGTTTGCTCAGTTTGTTTGCAGATTTGTTGCAGGGCCTAATCTTCACTTGGATATGGATATTTTCACTCCTTTTAGCAGAAAACTTATTCTCTTGGTAGTGGGATCTGAATGTGAAACATCTCATTAATGCTAATGACAGCTTTGCATTCCTCCAAACCACGAGCTCAGAGAAAGCAGAACTAATCAGACTAACAATCTCCTTAAATATATTATCCAAATAACAATTTCAATCATTCTAACAACTTAATGGTCAATTCATTAAATGAGAGCAAATCCCCATCTCCTCCACCAGTTGCTGGAACGACACTTCATCTATTTGGTATTTGTTATGCCTCATCACACACAGACCAGTAATCTGCAGGTTTCGGTAACGCTTCACTTGAAGTGCAGTGAGGCAGCATAAACACATTTTAAGACTATATGCACTATTTTTACATTATCACATATCATAAAATTACATGCTTAATGGCACATTATAATAATTAAAAAAATAAAAATGAATAGCAGCCACCAGCCAAATTGTGGTACATTTTCACCAAGGCTGGTAAGTTTTTTCTCTGCTCTACCAGCCACTTTGACAATTAACCAACTAGTATTTGGAGGTTGTTTTCTGTTGTAAAGATCAGTTTGCCTCGTAAAGTAGAACTGTATGTAACTTTAATATTTTCTTCCTTTTTTCTTTTTCTTCTCTTTTTAAGAAAAGCCTAACTAGGGACAGAAGTTGGAAACTATAGCAACAGCAATAATCTCTGAATGCAGAACATCAGTTGCATGAACTGGTTTGTAACCAGTTGCATTGTCCCTGTCAAATAAACTAATAAATAAATCAATAAATATGTAGTGAGAGTGGCGGGTGAATTTGGGAATCCACCAACCACTGTGGCTACTGGATGAAAAAAATAGTTTATAGTATAATACATTATAAATCTGGCACAGCCTTTTTTATGAAATTAGCTATACAGTTGCCTCAGAAAGTATTCAGAGTTATTGGACATTATGTGTATTTTCTGATTGCAGTGATTATAATGTGCTTGTAATATGCTTATGATGCCTTCCAGTGCCTAATGAGCAGTACTTCAAGTGTCTTAATTTCCTTGATACGATCCTTATTACATTAGAGGTGATTTTAGGTTCCCTTAAACTTGAATCTGCTGCTCGTCCGTGTTACATGAAAGAGATATTAATGCTATGGAAGGAGCGAGGAGACTTCAAAGGCTCCCGTGGAGCCAGAAGGTATCTCTGTTTTTTTTGAAGTTCTTAGAAAATTACTCCTCCCCATTCTCACAAAAGCTCCGCTGTATAATTCACTTACCACAAATTATGAGCTCCTAGCATAACCAGGGGATCCAAGATTCAAAACAATACCAGAAATGAAAACTGGCAGTGATTTAAATTTTCTTGTTTTTAATTTCCTCTCCCCCCCAAAAAAAAAATTAAAAGGATTAGGCATGCACACATTTGTTTATTTTCATTAGGTGGAATGGAAAACGGGCATCATCCCAGCGTGAGAGTCCAAGTAGCACGATTACGCTTGTGGAGAGACCTTGAAGATGTAGAACACACTCTTCCTCCTTTTTGCTCCTTGAATCACTTACATGGTTCCACTGTGTAGGAAGTGTAGGAAGAACCATCGAGTCCTATACTTAGAAAGCTTATTACTGGATAGCTAGAGGATAATTAATGGGCATCAGCCGATATGCCTTCAATATTTCAACGGCAAACCAAGAGCAATTATTACACAGCTTTGCATTTCTGTTTCTTCTCAGGCCTTGTGCCTCCTGCAGATAGATGTCAGCTAAAGCCAGGGAATAAAGATAAAATGTGACCAATACACAGGTCAATGAATAAAAAGTGTCTATCATACTCTGAACCTCTGATAGATTACAGCTTGTTTTCTCTGTGTAGGGAAAAACTCACACAGCATTCCTTTTTTATTGTGCATTATTATCGTCATCATTTCTGCCCCCCGCCCCTCTCTCTCTCTCTCTCTCTCTCGCTCTCTCTCTCTCTCTCTCTCTCTCTCTCTCTCTCTCTCTCTCCTCTCTCTCGCTGTCTCTGTTTACCCCGTTTTATCACATACAAACTGGAGCCCTTAAGGTATCTGTCTCTATGAAACGGGTGTTTACATTGTTGACAGTGTTTTCAGTACAGTAGCTGATGCATCCTTTCATTATCATCAAAGGGAAAAATGTGGCATCAAAATGTCTGCAGTAGACTATAGCATCTTTGTAAAGCAAACAAGCTAAGAGTTGGTGTTTCGCACACATTACAGCACTGTATGTATACTCACTCACACACACGCGGCTTAGCCTGCACGTATTTGCTGCCTTTTTCAGATCAATAGCAATCACTGGGCCACAGTGCCAGAATCAGATGATCGACTTTGAGCCTAAAAATACACTGGAGTATCCATCCCATCAGCACACTGTTGAGTTCACTCTTGGGCAATTTACAACAATGCAACAAAAGTGACCAGAACTAAAGATTCTTGATTACATTTAACAAACATCATTTAGTGGATACTCTTATCTCTAGTGTATTACAGTACCATACACTATATGAACAGTTGAACAGTTTTGGCAAAGAGAGCTTGTAGTGGACCTGGGAAAAAAAAAATACATTGTTCAGTCGGGTTTCAGATATTTTAAGTTGTTGAATCGCACTTGATTTATCTCACCTGACATTTAAGTGGCTTCAAAAGTGGACCATTTGCGAACACTCAAAATATATCCCACTACTGTTTAACCCAGGTCTGCGTGCACAGTAATGTCCGTGCTACTTTGTTATCGAGCAGCATGAAGGGTAGCAGGCCGAGAAAACGGACAATAAGAGGATTTCACAGTGGAGTGCTGTGACGTAACACTGCGTTCTCGGTTTGCTGGGCTTCTGAAAAGCTCTAATTAAATTGGGGTTGACTGGACGGTAGAGCACAACAAACAGAAAAGGTTGGTCGAATAAACAGGACCCTTGCTGAGTCATGACAGACTCTGGATCAGGTGCAGAGTCACCGGTGGGGGGGTGGGATGAGGTGGCAACCAAGACAGCTGTCATGAGCTTTTATTAAAGAACCGCGCACAGAATGGTAAACAATACTGCCCTACAAAAGCCATCGGTATTCGGTATAAAACAAAGTCTAACTTGCCCAGAATAGAAACGTAGTCAAACACGCCGACGCATACAAATTTGTGTATACACTTCGTATTGTTTGTTTGTTGACACACCGTGCCAGTGGGGGTGCATGAAGACAGTAACCTGGGGAAACCAGAAATAGAGAGAACAACAATGGCTGTGATCGGCCATAAAGATGCAGATATCCTCTAACAGCGAGCCGAGCCTCCAAATGATTCATTTCATAAGAGTTGACCACAAGATGTGAGCAGGGAGATATAAACAAAGGCAATGAACAGGGAAAAGATCTTTTCCACAAGGCAATACAACCAATCACATGATACTTTAGACCAATTGCAGACGCTCACACAGCGGCTGCTGGTTCGCAAAGCATTCGACTAGTTTGGCCAGAAAGCCTGTGTAAACTGCGGAGTCTGAAGCCAATGTGTTGCTTTGTTTTCTCTGCAAAAGTGTTCTTTTGTCCGTACAAATCTGCCGAAATTCGTGTCCATAGCAGGTATACCGCCCCCTTCAGGCAAACAGCAAAAACGAACTCTAGGAGTCTTTTAAGGTCATGACTAGTGTTAAGGTCAGCTGAAATGATATAAATTCTATAAATGCTACTTAACAATGTACTACACTTCTGAACCAAAGATCATTTTGGCAAGACAGGAGATGTTTTTTCTCAGTTTCACTACCCACACAATTACTGCTCTTTGGCTTTGTAGAGTAAAATAGGACAGCTACTGCCATACAGTATATCATCATTAGGGTCCATAACATCAAAATGTGCTGTTGAGTGATGAGATGGATGGTTATATCAGTGCCTCAAAGTCCAGATGAGTCTATGGAACCTGAATCAGGTCCAGAGCTATCAGCAAAAAGAACGTAGGTTGAACCATTTAGTAATTGCCTGAATTACCAAGTGCCAGAATCTCTCATAATTCCATTATGATACTTCATTACGTACATGCTGCTGTACCGTTTTAATCCACCCACACACTGAACATTGCCCCTTTGTATCCCAGCTGTCTTTAAAGTTCATGTTTGAAGCTAATAATGAGTAGAAAGTACTGCATGTGCTATTTCTGATATGCAAAATGTGGAAAAAAGAATCATGCTGTTATAAATTAGAGTTTGTGAAGAATCAAGAAAGATTTAGTGCCCTTGAAACCCCTGGAACAAGACTGTCACACTTAACTCAGATTGTACAACATGTTCACAGTGGACTGATTAAACAAGAAGATATTCAAAGTGTATGTTACTGTTAAAGTAGAGCCACTGAGTTGACAGCAAAATGAGCTGCTGTCATAAATTCACCGCTCCCAGTGACTAATCGCTGTCTGCCTCTCAGCTAACCCCACAGGCATGATGGGAAAGGGCATTAATCTGCAGAAGACTAGCTGGGGAATTTGTTCCTTCAGCCTAGATGACTGTAGTTTGTGTCGTTAATCTGTTTAAAAACAGCAACTACAGGGCAGAGGGAGACTTTAGTGCTTTTGTGAGCGGCTAATATTAAGTGATATTCAAGGAACAGTCGCATAGAATTAAAATGGGTGGGAAGGGCACATCCTGGAGAGTCATGGTAATCTCCTTTAGGACAGCTCCTATATGGACTGGCTGCCGTAGAAATTAGATCATATTGTCATGGGAACGAGCTTTGCTGCGTGTGGGGAAACTGCATGACAAAGCAAGACTGTTCAACACAACTGTGACTGGATTGGACAGAAAATGTATGCCTTTTTCCAGAGGAATACATCGGCTTTCTGAACCACTGTAGCAATGAACATTTCCAAGACAATATTATCAAATAGCCAAATGACGATTTAGCCCATATCTATCTACTGTAATTCCGTGATACACCATAGACTTGGTTCTGCAGCAGTTATGTGCTAGGAAAAGATAGGAAAAGATAGAAGATATATTATGTTGTTTCCTTTCAGCATTTCACCGGTCCATTTGTCAGTATCCAATAAAGCGGTGACTCAGGACTCATTTGTCCAACACATTGCCATTGCCTTAAAATGGTTTGGCACCCAAAATAGCCAAATTTTTCTGTCTAGCTGTCTTACAGCCTCATAAGTATGCTGGACATGCTCGTCATTTATGGTGAAAGATGCTTGACTTTTTGTTTGTGACCCCAACAACACTTAACTCTGTGTGCTGTGATGATTCCTTGACTGGCGTCTTTGAACGCGAGAAGGTATTTGGTCTGAACTCAACCTTTAATGATGCTTGTGGGTAAATTGGGTCATTGCAGCAGCAACTAGTAATAGGATTCAGCAGGGAGACAAATAGAATATAAAAATATGCAATACAAAACAGTACAAAAAGAAACCTAATAAAAACAATAAAGCAGTATAATAGAATGTAAGCAATTTAGCTCCAGCAGCAGCACCAACAGGACTCTATTGTTGGTATTCAGCATCCACACTGTCACACAGTTGTTAAATACTCATCTCTGCTCTGTATAGTTATATATTTATAGCTATTTATACTCTGGATCTAGTGCAATATTCCCTAGACCTGTATATACTCCTTCTTACTATTATTATTTTTATTCTCTACCACTGACTTCAATAGCTTCCCACCATGGCAATTAGTCAGGTTCCTACAGAGAACCAATGTATAGATACATTACAACCCATATGTACCTATATGTGTCATATGCTTTGCCTTAGTCAGTTAATGCATAACCAAAATCCGCACAATATCTAGCCATAAACAGGCATAATTTCACATTAAAAGAGAAGCGATTTTACATAATATACACAAAATATATGCTGTACACACAGATTGAATTGAACAAAAACTTTGCAACTTTGCCGACAGGATAGAAACTGTAGCTTTCAGAGGTACAGTGCAAATATGAAAGCAGCTAAATCAGTTAAATAAATAACTAGAAGGGCACTCGGAGAGCGCAGACCTCCGCCAAGGCCAATAGTCCAGTCTTCTATGATATGCAAATGTACAAGCGCAACCAATATACGGATCCGCTCCAAAATTTAATGGGTTCTTCCTTGGCCCATGCTACACCCTTCCACGAAGTTTCACGAAAATCGGGCCAGTAGTTTTTCCGTAATCCTGCTGACAAACAGACAAACAAACAAACAGCACCGAATACATAACCTCCTTGGCGGAGGTAATAACTGTGAACCTTGAGGGCCAGACTTAACTTGAACAGGTATTAGAGAGCTGATTGACTGTGAAAGTGTTTGATAATCATTCTAGATGAGGCCTCTGCTGACAGGCTCACAGGATGTGCTGCTTGTAGTTCGCAGTAGAACCAGACCTCAGATTTTCTATTGAGTTATACCGCCATCATTGTCATTGCAGGAATCACATCAAAGAAAAATTACCTTGGCTGATTATCAGTCAGAGTCAACGTCAATCTCACCAATCGCTCCAAAGTTGCTGAGGCGGCGCACAAGAAAGTTATTGAGCTCAATCAATACTATTTGATTTTTCAAACCTACAGTATATCTATTGCTCTGTTTTAATTTGTCTGCCAGGGGGTTTTGGAGTCAGCATTCCCGGTGGTATTTAATTAGGTGTATTTATTTCAGCCCTGGGAGAGAGAGAGAGGGAGGGAGGCGCCTGACGGGGAGGAGGCAGGGTGTTGTCAGTGAAATTGTTTATAGTACATTGATTCTCCAGACTAATTCTCATTCCACACAAACCCCCTGATTCATTGCGTGACGCTGATTCCCTCATTGATCTCCAGGGTGCCATTCGACAACAGTCAGTGGCGTGACGAGATAGACCCGGACACCGCCGCAGTCGTCGCTGCTGCTGCCTGCTCTTTGTAGATGTGATATCACACAGAAATGATGGATATATATTGCGGTGTTTCCCATAAATTCTCAGGTGATTTGTGGTGCTGGCAAGCAGGGACAGATGAGATATAGAGTGGAGCGGTGGAAATGACTGATTGTGTGCAAGAAAAGAAACATTGTTGGTGTGTTATTGTGTCAGTTTGGGAAATCTGTTCGTAGTGAGGAGTTTGGAAATTGTGGTGGGCCAAAACAAATACATCTGCGTATGCGTTTGTGTGGATTATTTTTTCTTTTAACATTTAAAGTTTACATTTTAGGCATTTAATGGACGTGGGTTGCTCAAAGACACATGGCTGTTGATGGACACATATTGGCTGTTGTGGGGATTGACGCTGTAACCTTTCAGTTCAGGGACAGACTCTCTCGGCGACCCTAATGGGAAACACTGTATTGATACATAAGCAGGCAATTTCACTAAAATCCCAAAGGTCTAAGCTGTTCTGAACAGTCCGACCCAGTCTCTCTCTCTCTCTCTCTCTCTCTCTGTCTCTCTTGTCACCACTTAATGACAAAGCACTTTGCAGCATTATGACAGTCCAGAGCCACCGTCAAGACATCTACGCCATTAATTCAGAGACTGAGGCTTTTTAAGCATTTAAAGTGAAAGGGGGGTCCAGTGTACAGTGTGAAAGCCTTTTCTCTTTGGCTCATTATTTCTGCAGGTTTATAAGCATCAAATAAATGTCTGTTTCTTTTGATTTATAGTGAATGCCATGGTGCAAAACGGTCACTCATTTTTGCCGCAGCAAAGCTCAGGAAAATAAGAGAAACTTTAATGATCCCCGTGGAGATATTAGGTCGTTGCAGCAGCAAATAGTAATAGGATTCAGCAGGGAGACAAATAGAATATAAAAATAAGCAATAAAAACACCTAGAAAAGCTAATAAAAACAATAAAGCAATTAAATAGGGTGTAAACAATTGTGGGGTTCTATAAATGTATGCTGGTGTCAAGTTAAACACACGTTATGTACTGTAGACTGAATTGGTTGGAAATATGGATTAAGAGTCTGGATTACTAACATATATGGATTAAGTTACAATTGTTTCTGCAGTTACTTACTAGGTTGGTACATACAGATGTTAGTAGCAGTCATGACAGCTTACTTTAATATGTAAATATGCTAATGTGTTAAATCAAGAAATATTAGTATATACGCTATGTATACAGTGTGAAATAGTGTAACCATTATGAATATGCAGATAACCATTAATATATGCAGAATATAACAATTCCAAATGTATTCCAAATCTTTAAAATTCAATCAACGAGCCTATTGGCTATTGCAACTAGAGGTCTCATGCATGCATTAAATTAGATACAAGCAGTCGTATATTTGTTAATTAATACAGGGTGGGATTGTAAAACAGAAAACAGAATTTCTCTCTCAACATTTGATGGGTCTCATCTCATTCTTTGTGTTAACAAGGGGCATGGCATCTCTACTCCACCACTCAGTGCAAGCAACATGAAGAGTAAGCTGTATTCCCTTTTGGTTTCGCGGTGCTCCTTGTTGTTCCCATGGTCCACTGCAGGGCTTCCTGTCATTACGACTGTATTAGTGTGAAAAGGTTTGACCTCTGGAGGAAGGCTTGTCGATACTCTGACCCAGGATCACGCCTCCTCACTCAGCCGTCTCACACATCCCTATTGGGATTATGTGATTTATCACAGAAAAAAGAGAGGATTGGTGAATCCGTCTAAATCATCAAAATGCAGGCGACCCCTTCCACAGTATAATATTGATATTTTTTGGAATTGATGTCTATTTTGGCGCAGGGGCTAATAAATTGTCTTGATCTGGTCAGAGAAAATGAAATGCCAGGGGAAAATAGGGGTATTAGGCCTATTGATGAAATAATGTGGTCAATTGGGGGATATATAAATGAAAATATGATGGATTGGGAGGATAGGTGGATATGAGGGAAGGTGGAGAATGAGCAGCAAAACAGCCTCTTTTGCAACTCAAGGCACCGCATAAAACACTGGGAAAATAACAACTCTCATCTTAACATTTCTAGTTATTCAGAATGAGAACAACAGATCAATCCAGCATAGAGAGCAATGTGTTAGAGCGGTGTGTGGTTTTATTCGAGGAGTTGAACTGAGATTTACACTGCCATGTTTTTTTGTTTTTTTTTTAATTCTCCCTCCTTCCCAGAGAGAGGGCCATGAGGGAACCAATGCTGCAATGCAGCAAAACAAATCGCGAGAATCTGTTAAGTGTTCCTGATTGCAAGACGGAGCCTCTCTCATGTTTTTCTTTCTCGTTTTCATTTGTTTTGTTTTGTTTCCACTCTGATCGGCTCTGCGTGGTCAAACATTAAATAAGTAGACACTGTGATACTACATAATGAGATCAGTAGATAAATTGGAAACAATGGGTATTTTGGGAGTGGGGGACTTCTGTGTAGATTGTGGTGAATAAAACAGCTCAGAAATTAAACTAAAAAAAAACGTCTTTCTATTTCTCTCTTCCTTGATAATCTTTCATTACACAAAATCAGTGTTACAATGTTATCACCTAGACATCACTAACAGATCGCTGCACTGTTGCACTGACGTACAACCTGAACTCCAGTATGACTGTCAAGGTTTACCCTTTGTTACCTTCAAGGTTCATGTGTGATAGCGCACTTTTACCTCCGCTACCTTTTCATTTCCAAATGTATCACACAACCATACTTCTCCAAAACAAAATATACTGTGAAAACAAATTATACATACTTCTAAATTCCTTCAAACAAGCATACAAGACTTCTCCAAAGCTCAGAATAGTTTACTCACTTTTTTAGGCTGATTTCATGATGTAAATTCGAACTGTGTAAGTTATATTGTAGTAAGACCGAAGTAAGTTATATAATGTAATAATAATAATAATAAACTTTATTTATAGAGCACGTTTCAAAACCAAAGTTACAAAGTGCTTCACAACAAGGAACAAGTGTAAGGAATAAATGGTGCAAATAAAACATAAGGCACTGTAAAAACAGCATAGCGGAGAGATAAAACCCAAACAAATAAACCAAAATATATGAGGATTGGGACTTTTAAGCACTAAAAAAGTAAAAGGATTAATGCTTTTCTGAAAAATATAACAGATTTTTGCTTATATTTGTGGTTGTTTCACTAACGATGATCACATAGCTGCATAGCTGAGCATAGCTTACCTACTTTTAATTTACCACCTCGTCGCTGCCTAAGCCCTGCCAATATACAGCTGTTTCATAAAGTAACATAATCTCTATAATACATGTCACGCCAGACCAAGGGGATAATCAAACACCCTGACTCAAACAAATGAGAATTCATGTTCTGCTCCTCAACCCTCAATCCGCCAAAACATTTGTGCTTGCTAATGATTCGAAAACAACGTCCCCCTCCTGAACGAGGCTGACATTTCCAGCAGTCGGGAGGGCGGGAGAATTAGGCCGCATGTAAAATCAATCGCTCTTTCCTTGACCCCAGTGAACTGAGGCCGCCGCGCCTACATGTGCCACACAGAGATAGTCGATATTTCTCTCCTCCCGCTCAGCGCTCGCTGGCAGCTCGCTGCGGCCAAAAGCCACATGTCGCATGGCAGAAATCATAAAAACCCTGTGATATGAGATCATTTCTGGCAAAAACATGAGCGTAATAATGAACTTCTGCGTCCCGCTAAAAGAAGGATTCGAAACATGTCAAAGGGCCAAACTGGAGGGATTGTTGGTGCTGTTGGTTTCTCTTCATGTAATGTGATGAAATACTTTTAAGTCTTGAGCAACCTACAGGTTAATGAGTGTTTTTTTATACAGGGGAAGATGCCTTGACTGTTGAAATGTCTTGAAATAGGCTCATCAACAAGAGCTTTGATATGAAATGGACAAGACTGAAGGACCCAGGACTTTTGTGTATTTATCCTTTTGGTGCTACTAGTCCGCCTGTCCGTCTCTCTCTCTCTTTCTGGCTATAGCCACCTGCTGAGGTCTTTCATCTCCTCACCATCAGCATCAATTTTTCACCGCCGTAAATCACAGCCACGAACCTGTCAGACGCATCAGGACATATTACGCAATGAAAATCATGTCAACACGTTCTAACAGTGCCGAAACGAGTTTTCTCCCAAAGACGCAAGATCCATTTTTGTGCCTATGAGCATAAGTTACAGGGGTATGAATATAAATGAGCGCTATGACTAAGCGTTATCTCTGGCTCGCTGTCAGCATAAACAGCAGTTCTCAAAGCATTCTTGTTCTCATTATTTGGCAACATAAATCCGCCGCACAAAGAGGGTGAAAGGTCAAGGATGACAAAGTTGAACAACGGAGAGGAGACACACACACAGAGAGAGAGAGAGAGAAAGAGAGAGAGAATTTCAGACCGAACCATAAGAAAAACTGGTATGAATTTATGTTGTGCAGGTCGACGGGGGACTCATTGCCATGGTAACAGGCCATGCGCCACACCACTTCCCATCTCCTCCTCCCTCCCTCCCTCCCTCTCTTCCTCCATCATCCCCCTCCCCTCCACAGCCATCACTCGTCTGCGGAAGTTGACACCGGTTTATTCTCCCGCTCCCTCTCTTGTCACCGCTGCCGTCTGAGAATTAGCCCTATTGGATGATGAATATTCAAAAGGTGACATAAGTCCACTCACCATCACCCCCTCCCCCCCCTCCTTCCCTCCATCCCCCACCTCCACCCACCACAACAACATCCTGTGGACACGTCACACCCCGTAATTAACAATCTCTCAGTCTCCATCTCCCTCTGTCTCTCTTTTTATCCATCTTTCGCTTGTTATTTAGCATTCTCTCTCTCTCTCTCTCTCTCTCTCTCTCTCTCTCTCTGTCTCCGCAAAAAACACACTACATGTTGACACAGAGAGCGAATGATGGGCTGAGTGGAACCGCAGCCTGGCGGTTGCTTGTTTCCCTGCTGAGTAATTGAACGATCACAGTGTGGTTTGTTGATTATTTAGTCTGTTTGTCTCTGAAGCTGCGATCAAAACCTGCCGGGGGAGCACCTCTCTCTTAATTTCAACAGGGTTAGGAAGCAATAGATGTGATAGAATGGGATTACAGTAATCTAAATGCCAAAAAGACTGTAATTGTTATCCATTAGAGTAACTGAACACAAATAATTTACTGTAGGGCTCCTGGAAAAAATACTTAGTAGCATGTTTCACAGGAACAAAGGCAGTTGATTTTGAATGACTGATTTTATTAGACACAGAAACATTATGCTGTGGCTATTCTAGTCTAGTCTAGTTGTTTACTTATACAGCCATCAGAGTAATCATGATTACATTCAAATTCAAACTGCAGTCTGTAAATAAAAATACTAAATTTAACATATTTTGTCTCTGCTGATCAATGAAAACCAGGCAAGAAGTAAAAAAAAACAAAAACAACCTTATTCTCCGATTGGTGACCACGTATTTTAAATTATGTGATTTGAATTTTGAGTTTCATGGACTATGGGAACTATTAGAACTGCCCATTCTGTAAACACATTCATCTGAAGCAGCGACGGTGTACGGTGTGCTTCTCAACTTCCCTAATGAGTCTTTTCAGCGCTGTGCAAAGGACATTGTAACTCTCTTCTGGATAAGATCGTGACTCTTCAGAAAGTTGTGCTTTAAGTGTGTGACTCATCACATTTTCATTAATAAGAGCACCATGTACCCCCTGCTCTGAATCCTAAGCATATTTCCAAAAATGATCTTTCATCTGTGGTTGCGTTGGGGTCCTTGGGGCAGTGCTTTGACAAAATCTGCCCCCCCGTAACCCAGAACTGCGGACTGATCTATCTAGTGCTGCTGCATGTGTGTGACTTCAAAAGGAAAATACTTTCAATTAAAAGGAGAAATATATGAAGTTGTGGAACTGATGTATGTTTCATCCTTAATAAATTGATGTGCATGATGGCTACAGTAAAAAAGAAAAACTGCACACATAATCTAATGTTACAATCTTTTTTATCATGTTTGCAGCTAAACATAATCATGGAAAGTCTGAAATTATGCGAAGCTATACCTCAAAGGAAAAATACTACCTAAAACACACACACACAAAAAAAAACCCTAACAGAAGTAGAAGGAGACAAGGCAGGTTGAAAGGGAAGTGGATACACCAAAAAAGTAAATTACAACACGTGATCACAAAATAACTCCTGTAATACTTTGAACATCACAGATTAAGGATATACAGTATATAACAGTGTAAGAGCATCTGAGGGTGCATTTTCCTTTCAAATTGATTATTTACTGTATTGCATGGATTCCACATGGCACATTGTCTACCCTTCACCTGCTCTGCTGTTCTCCAATGTCATCCTTATCATTTATACAGTGGGCAATGTCTAATTTCTGGTTAAACATGCATTCATTTCTCCTGTTAATCCTCCTGTCAAATTCCTGGGTCTTTAACATTACAAGCAACCAATAGTGAGGAGTTCAATCAACTAACAATCAGATATCATAAAATACAGATTTGCACTGCTGACTTCATTGACAGCCACCCCACTTTTACAGGTAAAGAATAATAACTTTGAGTCCTTTTGTGTTTCTATCCACACTTAAAAATAGAGCAGTGAATCTCTTGATCCTTTACCGCAGCTTCAAAAGCTGTGAGATAATACTACTTTCAGTAGGGAGAGGTATTTATAACTGGTACAAAATCAATGTGTATGACGAATGCAATCACATGCAATGCCGAACAAATGCATTATAAAAAAAAGTGTTTGCTGTAATCCGCAAAATTGCCCTTATGCTTTGCCTCAAAATAATGCCCTTGTACATCAAAAACAGTGACCACTGTTGACCTTAAAGATATTCTGTGGGTGTAACAAAACCCCATTTGCAGCAATCACATAGGGAGAGGGAGCAATTACATAAATCCTGTTCTACAAATCCAGCCACAAGCAAGTCCAATTGATTCCAGATCGCATTTACAAAAGGATCTTTTCAAGTCCATCGACAGATTGACTCGCTACATACCCACTCACTGCTGGGAAGCTAGAGAGAACGCTACACTGAATACCAGCAGTGAAGCTAATGTTGCCCTCAGTGAAAGTCGTTCGGGATAAAGACATCAGCTAAACGCCTAAAATCTAAAGTGTAAAACATCATCGTAACAAATCATCAAAGCTACCAAATCATAAATAACAGAGATACAGGTATGCGTCCCGGAGTGGGAACGTGTGAATTTCTAGGCAAAGGAATAAAAAGAAAAGTTCCTCCCCTTCCTCTCACCCTCATTCTCTCTCAATTTGCAGTGTAGAGGCAACTGCCTACTTTATGTGTTCCTTCCATTTTTCTCCTGGGTCTTAATGGCATCTCAAATACCAGAAGAGACAGCTATAAGTGAGTAAGTGAGTCCTCTGGCCCATCTACTGAACAACGGGCTCATAGGCAAGGCTCAGGGGGCCTTAATGTTATTTAACAGGCACTCGGCTGGACGAGGGAGGGAGGGCAAGTGGGAGAGAGAGACGGAAAGAGAGAGGAATGGAAAGAGCGATGAAGAGTAAGCGACGGAAAAGAGAGAGTGATAAAGAGAGTCTGAGAGAGTGAAGGAAGAGAGAAAGAGTGAGACAGAGGGGCGTTTGTGATTTCAGTCACCGGTAGCACACAGGCAGGCAGCTTAGAGCTCCCGTCAAGCTTGCTCCGAGACACAATGAAACTTTAATGAAGTTATGCTGCTGCCACATGGTAATGCAGAGTCTCGGGGGCCTGAGAGATAGGGATTGGCTGAAGCGTGCCTGGAGGTGCGTATTTCAACTGTCACTCAGCTAACTTGGAAAAGAAGAAGAAGTGCACCCTGGTCACACGAAGAAAACGCGTTTCCGTTAGCAGCCCACCTACTCCGCACTCTGGCCAAGGTTTTGTTTCCGGGTACGGCCGAAGATGACCAGAGGTGTCATGTCAGATTTGTCCGCTTCCCGATGTAATTGACGAGCCTGCCGGTTGCCAGATAAATAATTCAGTGAAGGAGTGTGAGGAAGGGCAGCGTACGGTTAACCTCTGTCTTATGTAGCTGCTGGTACTCCCTGCGCTGAACCTCTGGCTCTGAGGAAGATGGAAGAGCAGAGAGAGAAAGAGGAGAGGGCTGGAGGGAGATGGAAGTGTGGCGAGATGGAGTCAGAAAGAGAGAGAGGGAAATGTGCGTGATTCAAATGGAAAACAGGGAAACGTGTGCAATCTAAATGCACAAGATGGAGGACAGATGGAGAGAAAGACAGAGAGAGATGGGGGCAGATAGCAAGATAAAGGAAGTGCTCTGGCCAGAGGAGTTAGCAGTATAGAAAAATTAATTCCTCTGATGTATCACCCTCAATGCAGTTGCCACAGGTCAAACCATAGTATCCTGTCCCAGGTTCAAACACTTAAGAGTATGACATGCTTTGCGCTTTGGTTCATTTGCCCTTTCCTCTGCGGATGAGGTCATCTCGACTTACTGGTGAGGTTGCGGAGGACTTCCTTGAACATCATCCTTTATATTATTGCTTCTGTGAAATGAGATCATGGAGAACCCTTGACAAGACCAAAGTATTTCATCCATGCCTTAACCAGGTACTCTTGGGAAGGTTTAAGTGGTTTTATCCCTTGCGCTGTAGGTAAAACGTGTTATTTTAATGGCCAAAGGTCTTCCTGGTACCTTTCTCACCTCCTGTCTCCTCCCCATCACTTTCTCTCTCTCTTTCCCCACTCTTCTTTCTCTCACTTAGCTCTCTCTCTCTCTTCCTCTCCGTTTTCGCTGCAGACGTTTTGTTGGCTTGTCTTCAGAGGTCACCTCTTGATCTGGGTGTTGGGGTCGACTGATCATCGATCTCTCCCGCTTTTCCTCCCTCTCTTCCTCCCTCTCTCCCATCAATCCCTCTGGGCCTGCAAAAGATCATCAGTCAGCTCACAAGCCGTCCTAAAGAAACACAATCGCCTTGAATCTCTAGGTTTTGATCTTCAGCCAGAAGTCGGGGCAAATGAGCTTCTCCACTCAACAGAAATTCTCAGAGGCATCCTTGTATAGGGAAAAGGCACTGATGGTCAGAGAAAAAAAAGCTTCAGAAATAAGAGATTTCCAAAGCTTTTCCGCAGAGATAAGAGTGAAGAGATTTCTGTTACTAGTTTTGTGGACTTCTTACAGTGTATTCAGTAAACAAAGCCTAATTCCTTAGCTTGTTTTAGCTATTGCTGCAATAAGAGGATAAAGTATTGAATTTTTCTTGCAAGAACAGCCTGAGTGACTCATCTGTCCACTGCATCAGCAAATTTGTCCGCATGTGACTTTGAGGCAGGAAGATTATGTCAATATGTCCATACACTATGTTTATAAACCATGGAATATCCTGCGGATGATGCCCCTCTGACAGGATATTAATACGCTTTCATAGCTCATTTATCATTTATATGCTCTTATCCAAAGAGTAAAACAATCAACATTTTAGGTGGCTTATTTCATGGCCAATTTGCTCGTCGTCACCCATTTCTAGCAAACAGCAATTTTGAACTTATTTCACAACCCAGAGACTGGAAACTACTCTCAAAATCATGTGTGAAATTACATTCACTTTACATGCACTCATTGGTGCTTGAAATGTGGAATAAAAGATCAAAAAACACCAGTAAAGGGCCGATTTATCTGACTTGATACACAGAATATTCTATGGCAGGGGTTGCCAAACTGCGGTCTTGAGATGATGGGTTTTTCTGTGTCTACTTCTGGTCTGCAGTGTCGTGCTGTAATGAGAAAATGGCTACTCCGATCATAGATTTCACTCTCCCCCACTGCTGCTATCAGCCTGCCACGCTGTGCTGGGTGAAATCTGAAAAGACCACAATTAACTCAGGTGGGAGTCCCTGGCCAAGATTTTCTCTGTTGGAAGTCCTCGGACAATTTCTTGGTATATGTTTGAGAACTGCTGTTCCAGACTCTGAATAAAATCAAAACAAATGACTTCTCAGCAAGATATCTTTCTCTACAGCTTAACAGCAGCAGCTCTTTAAGGCTTCGCAAAGTTGCTTTCAAAATGCAATCCATTACAGATTACTGATTACTTATTAAAACTGTAATTACTCCCAACTCAATAATGTAATCTGATTACCTTAAATTTCTTTAGGATTTTTTTGCTTCTAAATCTTTAGAATATATATAACATAATGCCAGTTGATGGAAACACCTTGAGTATATACAGTTTTAGTATGGGAGACCCAAGTTGAAATCAAACCTCAAAAGCTGGCAGTGTTTGTACCATGCAATACACAATACACAGTAATATGAAGTTAATAAAATAATCACATTTGTATTTGCAGTATGACCAATCAAGTCACATCAACAGCACTGTTAGTCCTTGTTTGACTCCTTAAAGAGTGTGTAAACACACTGTTTTCATGGTAGTCTCTGCAGAGTATACAATTTTGAAAGATGTGAATAAGTGTGGTGGGGAGCAAGAGCGAATAGGCGTGTGTCTGTGATAACGGATCACTCATAACTACTTAACTGCAAAGCATTTGATGCTGCCAAAGGCGAAATACCTGCCTTGGCATCACTGACTGAGGTGTGGCTAAAAGTGCAACATGGTTGAAAGTTTTAGTCCATACAGAGCAGGGCAGCAACAAGTTTCTGCCCCTGGAAGCGGATGTAGGACTTATTTCGAAAAATGTTCAAATGCAATACAGGATTAATGCTATTCACTATATTGAAGCCATATAACCATGTTTACAGCTCAAAAAAAGTGATTTAGTGCTCTTTAATAATCCATGTTACATAATATTAAATGTGCATGTAAGATGAATTGTAGTTCTTTTATTTCAACAGTTGTGCTGTAAATAGATGGCAACAAGTTGTTTTCCAGATACCATGAAGACTGCAAGAAAAATGGGAGAGAATGGCTTCCTCTGTATTTGCATATTTGCAGCAGTATATTTTGAAGTTGCATCCAGATCCAACAATCTAGCAAATAAATATTCATCCAAGGCCGGAGAAATGACAGGCCTATTGGCAGCAATAGTGTCGGCTGGGCCAAATTCTGTTACATTTTGTTAGTGTCTAATTACACTGTAATGGCGGAAACAGGGAGCTGAGATGAGTAAATCATACCCCAAAAAATACAACAGCATTGAAAAAGGTGGCAGAGCTGTTGCCATGGATCCCACACCCCATCTGGGAACGGCAGTCATTCATCTTGGATGGCTGACAGTTAATTTATTCCTGCAGCTGTTGAGGAGAGCACAGCACAGGCACAAAACAATATACAAGTTTGCACTGTGATTGTATTTGTGATCTCTGTGGACTTTTGCATTTTAAAGATATTCATTTATGATATCCCTGCTTTTTGAGACAGTATATAAGAGTGATAGTAGATGCGATTGAGGTCATGGTTTGGATGCAAATTCATAATGTTGTGTACATGGTGCACACTTTCGCCCACTGAGACACCTGGCTTTTGTATTTTTATGCTCTGTACAAAATGGTTTTGAGAAAGCCTGGGCAGCACTGGCAGGATTGGAATGTGGAGTTTTAAAGATAAAATCAATCCAAAACTCAAATAAATATTTAATTTTATTAGAAGGTTTTCATTTTTTTTTACCACAGGAGCTCAGAGGACTCAAAAACTCAACATTAGCAGCCCTGGGGATCTGCTGTCACCACCGGCATTTAGGCTTTGTTTTTTTCCACCGTTCTCAATATCGATTTGTTTTTTTGCAAGCAGGTAAAATTACTTCTTGGAAAAGCATGATCCTGGACACAGAATGAAGCTTAAATTATCTGGGTCTGCTTTGCAGTGCTTGTATCCGGTGTGTGTTAAAGGCATTATTTTAAGACAAGGTTTCAAAACAAAAGTGAATAATAATGATGATGGGTCCCATGAGCAGCAAATACTGGTAATTCATAAAGATTGCATTGTTGAAAGCGTCACCAATGATATTAGAGTGAAGTCCTCGCCCTTTGACCCTTGCCGTTAGCTCTTATAGGAGAGAAACATAACATATTTTTGATGAGTTTGAGTCACGATGTGGAAGTAAACAACTCATGGGTCCTAATATTTGTTCAGTTCATATGTATTGTTTCTTTCTGTTCTGCTGCCTTGATATTTGAATTGAAACAGTTGGGCTGGTCCCTTGCAAGAGGAACTGTAGTCCCATCGCTGGTCCCATGAGCAATAAATTGTCTCAGTGTGATGATTTACAGTAGTTTCTTAGTTCTTCTGTCTCAGTGGGGGTTTGACAGATGGGGGCGGGGGGGGGCTGTTTCATGTCTCTTTGTGCATTTGTTAATGGTTATTACAACAAATACTGGCCTGACTGACAAATGTTGGGTAAATTATGCATCTTGCATGTACAGCATTACATTTAAAGTCATTCCAACAATAGAGGTGAAGTGGTGAATCGTGACTGTTCGATTTGCGTATCAGTCGAACGTATAAGTCAAATCTGAACTGAATTGAAATTTCAGATCAGTTCGGTGTCTGTACAGTTAAGCGACGTGACGTAATTGTAAACGCAAA
The DNA here is from genome assembly GCF_048128805.1 of Centroberyx gerrardi. Lineage (NCBI taxonomy): Eukaryota > Metazoa > Chordata > Actinopteri > Beryciformes > Berycidae > Centroberyx > Centroberyx gerrardi. Next base: position 19,714,280 of record NC_136014.1, read on the forward strand.
CCGAGGGTTTGGGACAAAGACAGATGCTATCGGACCCAGGAGACCCAGAGCCCTGCTGGGTTTCATTGTAGCTTTCTAATCAGGGACTACTTTACGTCTGGGATGCAAGGTGAATACAATTAACTGCAATTAAGTACCTGGTAGGATAGAAAACCAGCTGTACTCTGGACCCTGAGAACCTTGAAAGCCACTGGCTTTCAAACCTGTGATCAATCACCCAACAAACTCACACATTTTCAGACTTCTTATGAATTCATTGTCGTCATTACATAACATCCAAACAGCATACTACCTGATAGAGCAAGCGTGATACTGTACGATTTGCTCAGTTTGTTCTGCAGTTCATTTACTAGTATATGGGTTAGGTAGCTCAGTTGCTGAATCGACATCTTTCGCTCAGAGTCAACGAACCATTCAGGTGGGGAGGCAGCGCCACCCTTGGGTCAAAAGACACGGCACAATCGATACAATCGTGATTTGCTTGTTCAGCCCAAAGTGTCCACAGTGGTCCAAAGTACTACTTCCGACCAAACTGTCATTTTTACAAAAGTGAATCAAGTTCTGAATCAGTTCACTACTTTCAGACGGTCCGAAAGAATTTAGTTAGTTATAAGAACAGTGAAGTGACGGCATTTAATTCTTTGTCCTTATCAAGTGCATTATTCTCATATTCTCTCTCTCTCTGTTTGATTAAAATTTCTATAAAACTCAATTTACTCTTCCAAGTATATAAAAAGATTACTAACTTGGCAACTTTATTTTCCCAAATGTATCCCCCACTGAGCCTTTGAGCCATTCATATTTTTCATTTACATTGTTTCATTCAGCTGTAATTAATGCGGCAATGATTCAGTGTCCTGCCGGCTTCACTTGGGGGAAAATTTCACACTCAAAACTGCTGTTGAATCCTAAACCTGAGTTGTCCAAAAGTTGTCCTAAACTGTTTACAGAGTGAGATGACGTTTAAAACTGATCAGCTTTGTACTTTGATGTAGTGGTCATACCTAAGCTGACATTTTATGAAACATTGGTATTTGAATGTTTGCTCTTGTTAACAATTGCCATTTGAAATCACAGTCAAAGTCCTTTTTATTACAGGAAAAATATGTGAACTGCAACAAGGCCGATTGGTAGTATCTGTTATATACTGTATGGCAAAATCAATACTCAAGGGTTAAAGGCCGATAATGTAGAGTACCCGCACCTTTTATAGTGCTGTTTTTTAAGAATTTTAAAGTGTTGTCACTGACTTTTAGGTTTATTTACAATATGAGATGAACATGCCTCACAGTCACGTAGTCAGAGATGCTGTACAGTACTGCAGTACTGCTTTAGGAAAATAATATATAATATAATATAATATACAATACCTTTATAATCCTCTGCAAACTTTGTAATCTTCAGATGAACAAACCTCATTTGAGTGCACTGAAATACAAATAAGAAGAAACAAATAAGAAAAGCAGCACTTCCAAAGTGTATTTTTGCAACAGCTACAGAGATGGGGAGATAAATGAACTCACACAGGCAGACATACACATTTGCACGAGCACGCACACACACAGACCTGCACACACACACGCACACACACACACACACATCACATATAAATATATATATATATATATGTACAGATTTTGTTGCTGAGAAGGGATGGCTCCAAAACAAATTATGAGTCAGCCTGTGTTCACACAGATAGTGAAGATTTATGACAGCCAAGTAGGCAAACTTCTTCCTCGCCTTACATTTTCCTCTCAAAGCATAAAGTCCCTCTTGTCCAAGTTCACATCTTTTGGCAGCAGGTGAACGCGCCCCAGCCAGTGTTTCATCAGATCTTGCGGTGAATGTGCGAGTGCCGTGGGTGGTAGTCTGCTGGTCTGCTGGGCTTAGCAGTTCTTTGAGTTACTGTGCAGAAGTTATATGTGTTTATGGGTGTCTTAGCCCTGCTTAAGGACCAGTGGAAGGGAGCTGGGAGGATTTAAAATGTTAAGACTCCACCTAACAGGATGTAGCTGAGTTTCTCCCATCACCAACTTACACTATGCATCATCACTATATGGTTAGATTTTGACAGATGATATGGTGTACAAAGAATCGTCACATGAAAAGGCACACATTGTAAATTATTTTTTAACTGATCTGGATGAAATCTAAACACAGATCACAAACAGTTTTAATCCCCCATCCCTTGTGTAAATTAGGGCAGTTTCAGGATCAAGAATATCTCCTGTGACCAGTCGATTAAATGTACACTAATGGTAATCAATAGCAAAAGGGGAATTTGTGTGAAGAATCAATTAATCATTGAGACCCTCCCACAAGCCCCCTGTGCCATCACCATCAATGGTTAATGCATGCATACTTTACGACAAACCTCATTAAGAACGAACTCGTCTGCCGCGCTCCCACATTTCCTTTTAGTTACACGCTCACATCCTCGCCTGATGAGCTTTTAATGATCAGTAATGATGTTGCTGGAAATGCCGGCGATGCTAGCGGAAGTCAAACATCCAAACACCGTGTTGGATGCTGATAACTAAAGCTCACATTAGTGTTTGATTTGTGCTTCCCGGTAAAGATGGGTAGTTGGGGAAAAGCACCCGGGATGCCCCCACTAGGGCACGACTTGTGGGTTTTGAAGGCCGATAGGGATACCAATATTTTTAGACTGAAGTTGCCGATAGCCGATATTCAATATCTTTAAATTTGACCATTTGCATGCCAAAAAATTATAAGTGCTTGTTGGAGCCATTTCATATTTATTAACAAAAGGCATTTGAGCTGCCTAATGTCCCGCCATAATCACCATGATATATTAAACATAACCAGTTATGCTAATTAGGTCATTCATGGCACTAATTAATACATTAATGAGCAAATATTTCTATGTCAGCATACTTGTATTCACCTAATACATGCATGGTATTAATATGAACTCTGTATCTTTTAGCATTAATTAGTTCTAGTAGTTTCAAGAAAGTTTTTCTTCAGTAATATCAGGCAAATTTATGCAGCAAGGTTCTCCAACATTTAATCAGATCATCTACTGTATAATTTCTACTATGCGCTGTTCTTGAGTTTTTGTGTTCACACACACACAGACAGACGCCACAATGGCGACATAATGTCCCACTATTTGGTGTCTTGTGCTTTGTTTTGTTTCCCTGTCTTTTATTGTGTTTCAATCACAAAACAAACTGATGCAATACAGTGTGCATCAGTTTGTTTTGTGATTGATTGTTGATTAGTTAGATCTAGGTAAGCTCGCTCTCTTTAAAGTCCTTTGAGACGTGCTTTGTGATGAAAGGGTATATAAATAAACTTGTCTTGACTTGATACATACACATACACACCCACACACACACACTCATACACTTTCAACCTCCATTGGATTCCACTCAAGATCTCTATCCAAGTGCAACAAATTGTGAATAATCAAATATTTATCAAGAAACATAAAGCACATAGACGCTGTCTATAGGCACTGGTGTATAGCTTGTGGCTTATTGAACTTTTAGACAGCCATAGGCCTAACAGTATTCTTGTCAGAGTGGAAAAGCCACCATGGGACACTAAAACTCTCCACTGAAACGCAGCTCTTTAAGGCAAGGTGACCAACGCTATCTATTCAATGGTAGGGGAAACTCCAGGATACATTACTGCCTTTAAATTAAGAATTAATTTACAACAACATAACTGAACAATTAAATGAATAAATAATAATAAATAAATGTGCAAAAAAAAATAGGTTGCAGGTTTTACAGACAGCTGTGGTCAAGAAGGAGCTTCCATCATATCAGCGGTGAACAACATGACAATATCCGATATTTAAGATATATCGATCTAACCCTAGCCCCCACCACTTAGCTTGGTTGGATGCTGCTGAAGTTTCCTTGAGCAAGACACTGAATCCCTACCAGTATCACAGTGCATTTGTATACCAGTGACACTTCAATTTGTTCTGGCATGGTAAACCATCATGCATGGTAGATTTTAAAAAAGTCCCTGCTCCCGTTCCTATAGTAGTATGTCAGTATCCCTCCTGTCTGGCTGCCATTCTGATCACCTCTGGCATTTCCAAGGCTTCTCTTACCATGGCAGCATGACTACAGACTGTATACTGTATAATAGTCTTGAGTTCACTATTTCAGCCCGTTCTCATGTCCTCTTTTCAAGGGGTATTGAACAGGCTTAGCATAATACCTTTACATGGATTCAGCAGTCATTTATATTCTGAGCCGCTTCACTGAATATTACAGCACAAAAGCCAGCTGGGGCCTTTTCTTCTTAAAGAAATCAAGTTAAAGTCCAATAACAGTTCAGGTTTAAAAAGATTTGTAGTCCACTTCCACAATAAAAGTGCAAATTTCATATTTGGCTCCATGACAGCCAACACAAGTCAGCAGCATAATACATAAATAGCATTAAACAGACTTTAGATTGAAACCATGCATCTCCATTAAGGCATATTTTCAAGAATAATTAAAAGAATAGTTTCAATTGCATAATTGAAATAATAAAATGGGTTTTAAAAGGATTTTTTAGGTCCTAACTCATCACATTTTTGCATAATCAACATAAGGGGACCGGATGCTCAAATATATTCAAAAGTGGATAAATGCCACTTCTTGGTGTTTGTGGTGCTGTGTTAATAATAATAATAATAATAATCCAAAATATAAAGTGGCAATACAAAGTTTAATTGCAGTGCTATCTGTGATTCTTAAATATTTCCATTATCTACTAAGGGGAGGGAAGGATGGAGAGGAATAGAATAGAATAGACTAAAATAGAAAGTTATGAGTGTGGGCTCAGTGGACAGGTATCCTCTGACTGCAGTGAATGGAAACATCAAGGCACTTTCTCTCTCTCTCTCTCTCTTCAGAAGTTTGCAGTGAGGCTGCATTTTGGTTATGTTATGATATGGGATCACACACACACACACACACACACTCACACTCACAGCTGTGTACCTCTCTTACTGATAAGGCAGCAAAGTGTACCAGCCAGGTGCTGCAGTAAGAGGACAAGGCTTTCAAGTTAAGTATCTCTCAAGGTATGAAAACGGCTGAGCAGCAGTATGGCTGAGAGTGCTGGTGGAACAGTTTGAACTGAAGAGTGAGAAAGAAGAGTAGACAAGGAATACAGAGAGAGGAAGGATAAGCAAGCAAGTGAGAGAAGAGAGAGAGAGAGAGAGAGCAGCTAGGAGGAAGTAAGAACTAAGAGGAAGGTTTACTGCACATCCCCTTAAAGCTGCTATGTGTCGCATTTTAACATCAATAAATCATTACCTTGTTAATAGTGAGGCGTTAGTATAATTACAGTAAACAAACAAGTGTTTGACAGCCTCTACCATCCTATACACTGCATTTTATGGTGGTTTGATGGCGTAACAAGTGACAGGCTGATGAAAAAATCACTTCCAACAGGTTTAGCGATGCCAGAGAGGGGGAGGGGGGAGTAGCAGCATCCTCTTTGAGACATGAAGCAATAGGGTTTATGGGAAATGTGGTCTTAATCTCACAGTACCACTAGGGTGAGATAGTGGCTACCAGTCGTCTTGACTATGGTCTCATTTGTTAATGGTAATTATACAGAGGTATCACATTTGTCGATGATATATTGATGCAAAATAATGCTATATGTAGCACCTTTAATATCATAACCCAGCAGTGGATCACCATCTCTCTCTTTCTCTTCGCCCAAAACACCAAAGATCATATTTTGAGCATCAAGCAGGACAGGCTGCAGTGACTCAGCATTTTAGGCTGCAATGACTTAGGAGTTTTGCTGAGCTGTGTGGTGTGGTGCAACGTAATTGAATGGATGTTTAATTCCAGCGAGCACATCCTCATGTTAAATTATTCCGGAGATTTGCTATAAAATAACATGATCACGACTCGACACTCGCTGAAATAGGAGATTCCTGGGTGCCAGGGGAAGTCAGCTGTCATCAAGTTGTAATTGCCGGAGTTGGGGAGATGGAGGCCTGACACATTAGTTCAGCATTTCAAATTAAAACGCTGAATTAGAGATGTAGCAAGATATCCAGGGATTAGGTAGATAGTTATCAAGAACATAAAGATTATGTCATGTGAAATGGAGATAGATTGGAGATGTTAACTGGGGCTGCAGAATAGTCTTGTCTTTAATGAGCCACAGTAAAAAGTGATACATAGTAATTATGTGGAAAATTAACAAGGGACTCCATGGTCACTGCTAGAAATTAAAGATATGGTGTTGGTTTTATTGCAGTAATAATACTGTCGAGACATAACCACACACACACACACACACATACACAGGAGCATGCACCATGGAAAGAGACAGAGGAGAAACAGAGTGAAAGACAATAAGAAGGAAACAACAATGAGTAAGAAAGGGAAGGAAAGACTGAGATAAAGAGAGAGAGAGAGAAGTTTGTGTGAGAGAAAAAAGATATTGACGAGAGAGGCAGAAACAATCAGAAAGTCTCCACAAATTGAACGCTCAATATCAAATCACGGCCCCTATGTGTTTTTCTAATGTAGTGTCTTATTGAATTCTCCCCCACCTCTCTCTCTCTCTGCTTTCCGTTCTGTTTGCCCTACGGACACAGACCAGTATCAGGGGTTGAACTAGACGTTACTCCCACTGCTATGAGAACATAAGGCCCGCCGGCTAGAATCATAAAGCACTCACACAGCCAGCAAATATAAATCCAACAGCTCAAAGAGTAACATGGCTGCGGAGCCAAGCTCTTCCATGTAGCCTCTCTGTTGTCCTCGCTCTTTCCCGGCCCATGCTGCGACTTGAGAGGTGTTACGGTAGCTTTCAGAACAAAATCTGCTCACTGCAAGAATGACCAAACACAGCAGCGTCTACCCCCACCGGTGTGTTCATGTTCTTCATGTAAATTCATGATTAGGAGTTATAAAAAAAAAAAAAAAAAAAGCACTCCGGTCAGTGTGTGGCTCTGTTGTGTTTTGCATTTGTGTTCAATGAATATTAATGATCTCCTGGAGATCTCGGTGCGATTGCCGCTGTTATGAAAGGTAATTTCCATCCCCTTGCTACACACCGGCGGCCCCCTCCACCCACCGCCCACCCACACCCCCCAGTTACGGCCGTACAAGTAATAAAAATGAGAGCGCCCTGACAATTACATACAAGGGCATCTTGAAGAAAACAGAAGGGTAAATGCATCAGCAAAACAATGTTTTGTAGAGAGAATGTACCTCTTCAAAGGGGCATTACATCGCCCACCTAGGTGCTACATCAAAAATGCAAGAAAAAAGCCTTGTTTTTTTGTTTTATTTTAGGCAGGGAATGAGCCCCCAGGTTCTTAAAGTGTTTTGGTTTAGGAGGAGGAAAACAAGTGCTTTATTTTGTCCCAGAAGTGCCTTGACTCAAAGTCTATTAGAAAGTGCTGCGGGGGGAATGTATTTGGTTTTCAGTAATCCAAGGAAGTGTGTGTAAGGGGACAAGTCCAGACTCCTGACAGCCGTAATGTATCATAATAATGTTTCAAAGAAAACAGGGCCACACAATCTACTTCAGTACTGCTGGGTCTCTCACCAAATCCTTCAGTTTTTAGACTAGTTTCACAGACATGGATTAAACCAAATCCTCAACCAAGAAATTTTTATTACGTAGATTTACAATGAAATAAGCTTTTCTGCAAAACTGATCCTGTATTCTTTTAATAGCTACTGTATAGATTGCTGCTAGAAACGGAAGATGCATCACTTGTGCACCTGTGCGCCAGAGGATTTTGAAACCAGGTGTTCAGAAAGGCAAATGTAAAAAAGCTTTAAAAATCTTGAATCACTGTTGTGTTCAATCAGCGATAGAGTAACAAAATCGACCTTTATTTTTAAAATCACTTATTGGCATGTTTGCCTTTATTTGATAGCTCACAGTGGAGAGAGACAGGAAAGACCAGGAGAGAGAGTGGAGGATGGCATGAGACCGAGGTACCAAGCTGGATTCAAACCCAGTATGATGCGGTTATATTGTACACGCCTTAGCCAACTGAACCACCAGGACGCCCAGTAGACTTTTATTGATATGACAATGTTGTGGATCATTACTTACAGGTGATGAAAAGGTAAAACACTGTGGAATATGGTGTTAGGGTTAGGGTTAGGTAATCTCGCTCCATTTCCAGGCATACTTGGTATTTTTTAGGATCTGTGCTCCATCATAATGAGCTATGTACTGTAGGTCTTCTTGGTTCATCAGACAGTCCGGAAATGAGAGTGTGACATTTTGAAAAAGTACTGTGGCAAATGGAGCGACAAAGACACACAGGCAGGGAGGGAGAGAGGGGGGGGGGGGGGGGGGGGGGCTGCTCCTGGCTGTTTCCACACAGTTATGAAACATGGCTGAAGCGTAAACGGACGCACAGACAGGCAGACACAGACACAGACAGACGGACAGACAGGCATGCAGGCAGACAGGTATGAGCCTTTCCAGACAACGAGGCAAACAGAGCAAGCAGGAACACAAACAGATATACAGTTCTGCAGACAGTGTATGCAGGCAGACAGACGTACAAACAGACAGATACAGGGCCTGCATGGCTTGGCAAAACAACACAGACAGATAGAGAAGCAGGAGGACAGGCAGACGGACAGTACAGACAGACAGAACAAACAGGCAGAGCATATGGTGGGGATAACTGAGAGAACGCAGCATAAGGTAGAGAAACAGAGAGGGAAGGAATGGGCAGATTACTGCTGGTGTGATGATCTATATAGGAAATGAACTGTGCACGGTACAACACATTCAGCCGGATGTAGATGCTCACACACACATGTACATGTACACACACACACACACACTGATGGATACATTTCACATGCTAAAATGCGTGCACAGGTGCATACCCATCCCCCCATCCATCCACACACACACACACACACACACAACATCATGCATGAGCAGTCAGTCTAAATGACATGTATGTATGATGTATGATGAAGGCCAGAGAGGTGGAAGGAGTGTGATCCTCTAAGCAGCTGGAGTGACACGCAGAACCGAGACACACACAACATTTCCTACTGTGCACACCAGTAGCACTTTACTTGGAGTGCATGGTGAGCATCACAAGCGTATAATCATATCATAATCACCTTATAAACACTTACAGGCTACACTATTGGCCACACTATTATAGGCATTTCAGAAGATTATGTGCATTATCATGTATTCTGACATGCAGCATTATTATTATATCATGAAACTGTTATGACTGTGTTATAAGATTATTATTAGCGATCAAGTTGCCCCTAAAAGTACTCAACCCCATGAGGTTTTGTACATTGTCTCTATTGTATGATGGGTAGTTTCAGTCAAGCAATCTGATTGGTCAAAGACATGATCAAATCATGCTGATAGTTCCTGTCAAGCACAGCTAGTTAGTTGCTATGCTAAGGGACTAGTTGGCAGTCATGTTCCCCCCTGTTTTTATTCTTATGTATGTATCCTACTTTTCAGACCGCATACATACATTGGTAGCTGTTATATAAAAGCCAAAATACCCAAGAGCTTGTTCTTTACTATGAGCGACTGACAGTGTCACAGTTGTGCCCCATAATCACAGTAACGAATGCCCTCTCAGATATTACTCTTATATTGTATCCTGTTCTTATTATACTGATTATAATGCCCTCGTAGTGTGCTTATAATGTGCTTTCACTGACTTATGAGCAAACCAACAGCCAGACAGCTCAGCAGGGAGATTAGCAGAAAGACAGTATAAATAAACTGAACACACAGCAGAGCAGGAGGTAGGACTGACTGAGTAAAGTATTACCTATACGTGACAATATTTGTCAAGGTTTTTAGTGCTGCAACACTTCCCCGGAACTTCAAATTCAGAGACAACACATTATTTACCGTACAAAGTAAATCACGGCAAATTCTTGAGTGCTTGGAAATGTCTGGAAAGATTCTGAACAAGACCTGAACTGCATTATCTTGAAGAGGAAAAAGTGTCATCAAGGGTTTACTAAATTGAATTTAAATGTTACTAACTGTTTTGTGTATTTGCATGACACTGGTTTTCCATTTTCTTTAGAGTAAAATCTGAGCTCTCTCCATGCCACAGTGGCTGATTTCAAGTATACAGTTTAGAGCTGAGGCATCTGTGTATAGATTTTGCAGTGAAATGTCACTTCCAGTATTTCTCTTTGGGTGCTAAAACTATGGGTGCTAAAAACAACCCCCAGAATATCAATAAGATTGTGTTCCTCGCTGACTCATCTATATAAATAATAAGTTAAATCAATTATAAAAGTGCCATCCACCGGTGAGTTGTTTTATCTGTGGTGCCGCCTCGCTGGGTGTCTGCTAGCTCCCCTCCCCTGAGCACTTCCCAAAGACTTTTCAGAAAAAAACACTGTGGATCATTAAAGGGGTCAAATCGATGAGAGCCAATGTGAAGTGTGACTTGTCTGGAGCAGCGCCCCATTGCCTTTAAACTGACAATATTACACCATCATTGCACTGAGCATCTCCCCCTTCTAGAGGTTAGGTGTAATTCCTGGGCATTTTGGACAGGAATGCCAGCAGAGTGATTGGAAGGCTAAAAAAAGCTTATTGCTCATTGATCACAGCCCGCCTTTTCAGATGCTGGTCGACATTTCCCTCTTTATGGCCACCAGAAACATTTCCAAACATTATTGATATTTCCCGAGTTGCAAGCCAACATTTGGCCAACATTAGCTGTTCTGTTGGCCCACCAGACAAAATTACATAGGCCCAGTGGAAAAGCTAACATTGGCCCAGTGCTGACTTGCGACGTTGGCTTGATAATTTTGATTTTTACAGCATCTACGGTATATAATATTTTGCTTTATCAGCTCTGTATCGAACTTGATTTCTCAGCATAATATAATATATCCATCATGGTCAGAAAGTGCTTTTGACCTTTTAAATTTGGCCAAAAACCGATCCCTAATCAGGTCTAAAATTTCACTATTGATCCATCTAGCTGTCTGCTGTTTGATCCTCACTAGTTTTAATGGGTCCCAACCTATCAAGAACAAAGACAAACCTCGCTTTAAAAACCTTTCATGCTGTATCGACATCATCACACTCCACTACTTCAGGCCAGCTTTCATTAGTGTGACTTTATGTGAGGTTCACTTGAATATCTTTCCAAAGATCTAACTTACTTAATAAAAAATCATTACTCAGATTAGGAGGTACTTTGGTTAATTTCCGTGTAAAATAGATCACCTGGTGTCTACTGTCCCACCCCTATACCTCATCCAATGCTCTGTCTCCTCTATCCAAGTCCACTCCTTCCCTATGTGTCTTCCTGGGAGCCTATGGCCCCCAAATTGTCACCCAGTGTCCTTCCTACTGGTCCCTAGACCTGCTGTACCACCCACCTGCTCCCCCTGGCTTCACATCCACTGTTTGTCCTGACGGTCCTGCTCTACGTTTCTCTTCTTACATCCCCTCCACTGGTTCTGTTCTGGTTCTTATCTTCCCTGCCAGCAGAAGTGCCTCAACTTACTAATTAAAGTCTTTTCATCCTCATTGTCTAGCAGACCCCAATTTCTTTTAGGGTTGCGTTAATAAGCCAGTACATGAGTTGACTTTAGACAGTTCTGGACATTTCACAACACCCTGACCCATATGTATTCTCTCTCTCAATCTCTCTCTCTCTCCATCTCCCCCTCTCTTTCACACACCACAAACACACGCACACACACACTTTATGTTGGTCAGACAGCGCCCTGCATGTTGAGGAGGCCAGGCATCACCCCGATTGGTCCTGACAGCTGTAGTGTGCGGAGCGCCACACCGCCACGTTGCCAGATCTAATCACACATGAGGCTAATTTGATGAGGAAATGTGAATGAGGGCTCTCACGAGAGCCAATCCACCGGAGGAACTGCTGCTGCGGCGCTCCATAATTACGACCAGACAAAGCGAGAGACGGAGAGGAAGAGCTGTCAAATGTAGACTTCCTGACGGGACGGCCACAGGTTGTCAAGGTTGTCAGCCACACCGACTGCGCATGGGTGACGAGCGTGAGGGCGCACAGCGTTGTCTGCTCAGTCCACTACTCTATTCCCGGTTCGCACATGACCGTGTGGCCAAGCCCGACACTTTATCCATCATTCAGTTTGCTGATGACACCCGCCGATATATATAAGAAATAGAGGCAGCTTCGGTTCGTTCCTGCAGCGCAGGCCGGAGCCCGTTTTCATCACTGCTTCCATGTTCTTCTTGCAGCCATTCTAATTTGGGGTGACATTTTGTGTGTGTGAGCCAAGACCCGAGAGTCAAATCAGAGCTAATGTAACTCGAGTGTCAAGCCTGTAGTCCGCCAACAGTAAGAGCGTGGTCAACTGAAATTTTATGAAACAAGCACGATGTTGTAAAATGCAAAATATGTGCGACAAATACATTTTCCCGCCACAAAAAGATTTCATCAAGGCAACATGACAAAAACAGGTAGTAGTCTGACACTGAAAGAGCACAGTGGAAAGTAAGGGTGTTGTGGTCAGGGTGGTGGATGGGTGTATACATTTGCCTTCAACTCCAACGACCTGGGTTCGATTCCTAATTCATATCAAGAAGATTTCTACTATGAAGTTTTAATTTTTAGCTAAAGTTTAAGTTTTTCTTATTTAAGCATGACCAAAGCCTTTCCCTAACCTTAACCAAATTGTTTTAGTTGCCTAAACTTAACCATTAGCTAACCTTTTCACATAACAGGTGAAAATGGTGTGTCCAGTTTGTGCTATTGCCACAAAATCCACTTTGTGGTGGAGGAATGTAATGTCCACAAAATTCCTGTCCACAACATGTAATCTGCGTTTCAGGGTTTGTGCTCATTTAACAAAATGTTATGAGACTGTGTTTAAAGTAATGTCACATGTCAAGCCTCTAGTGCCAAGTCTGTAGTCCACCTATCAGAATGAATGCATTAACACAACAGCCAATCCAAGCTCAGCTGGCTTTTGTCAACAATAACAGTGCAGCAATGGGTTATGGGATAGTATGAATGAAACAAAATGATCAACATTGGATCAACTCTATTATAGCTGAATTTAAAACAAAATTACTAAAACATCAACTCACTAATTTATACTTTAACCAGCATTACATTTGCGTTAGTACTGTATGGTCTGACAATCTAACAGTCTAACAATAGTGATACAACCCGCAGGAAGGTAAGGTAAGACAGCTGGCAGCCTGATGTGAGAACAACAACCTCTTTCTCAATGCCATCAAAACAAAAGAGCTGATTGTTGATTCCAGGAAGCTGGTGGGAGGACACGCCCCTGTCATCATCAGACAGTACATCAACATCAACCACGCTGCAGCTGAGACAGGCAGCAGCTTCAGTTCCCTCAGCATCCTCATTTCACATGGTCACTAAACACTTCAGATCTGAACAGCTACTGGATCTCTTATGAAGACTGGACAAAGTTCCTCTCTAACTTCTTTTTTTAGGAGAAGTGAGTGAGGGGCCAGTCCATTATCCCTAAGCATTTCCTCTTTATGGAGATAGATAATAGCGGATAAGGAGACGGTTCTGGCAGGACCAGACAGTGATCTCTACCTATATACCATCGCTGGGAATTATGCTCCAGTTTCTACAGAGGCACAATGGAGAGAATACTGACTGGTTGCCAGTTTACAGTAGCTGGTGCTGAAGACGGCCCAGTAAAGATTTTCTAATAAAGCTTTTTATACGCTTCACAATAGGGAAGGGGTCAACCCTATAGATAAAACCGGACTGAGGTGCTTTATTAAAGACAAAACCAGGCATCTTCAACCTTAACTGTCTACCAAGAGCGGTTCTTCTAAATCCTGATCAGGGTGTAAACTCTGAAGAAAGAACACATTTGCAAAGGCAAATGCAGTCACTGCAATTTGGAGCTGTCAACGTGCGAAGTTGCAAATCCTCCCTTGTAATTGACTGTTTTGCTGATATGTTTGTTGACTTCCTTTTACTTTACAGCACTTTGTAACTTTGCTGAGAAAGTTGCTATACAGAAATAGTCTGTATAGCAACTAGTATAGTACTAAACTATATTGTTTGTACCTTTGAGAGAGAATTATTTATGGTCACAAATGCTAATCGGGCTTCCTGCTCCATATGAATAACATAATGTATATGGATTCTCAAACTAAATGATATTCCCTTTTTAGGTCTTCCTCATGGGCACTATTAGAAAAAATGCAAACCTTACAGAACTGCCTTGTAGAGAGCCAAACACTGTGCTGCGTCCTTTAATGGATCTAATAGATCACCATAATAATGCAAGACAAAACACAGTCCATCAGAGCTATAGGCTGCAACCCCTCCTCCCTTCTCCTCCCGTCTCTTAAATCCATTAATCTGCCCCCCAGGCCAGTGAGGCATTTATTTTCAACATAGCCATTGTTTGTGTGCATGCAGATACAGTATGTGTGTGTGTGTGTGTGTGTGTGTGTGTGCGTGTGTGTGTGGCTGGCGAGCCTCAGAGGTTACAGTGAAGGAAGAAAGAACGGAGTGCCTACAGTCCAGAACACCAGGGAGTTTCCCCGCCAGCGCTGGAGTTAGATTGCTTGACCTCCACCGCTCCGATGGCGTTTCCGTCCACGACCCCCCCCCCCCCCCTATTAGATCACACAACAAACACACAGATGAGTAGACATGCACAATCTCTCTTTTTCTATACTGTAGAAAAATACTGTCTCTCTCTCTCATACACTACGTTCCTCTCTTTATGTATTTTCCACATAAACACTCTTTATTTCTCTCTCTTTCTCTAACACTCTCACTCTCTTTTTTCCTCTATCATTTATTCTCTCATTCTCTCTTGCCCAGACACACACACACACACACCATATACAAACACACACACACACACACACACAAAGGGAACTGAAATGACTGAAATCATTTTCTCTCCAGCAGCAAACCAAAAATCAACTGTAACACACACAGACTGCTACCCCCCACACACACACACACACATACACACACACACATACAGCAGAGAAGAGCATAACATGAAAACAATAGAATAGAATACAGAATCAATCTGTTTTCTGTTGTAACATCCTGCAGCAAAGTGTTTCCTGCGTCTTCCTCTCTCTCTCTCTCTCCCTCTTCCTCTCCCTCTCTCTCTCCCTCTCTCTCTTTCTCTGTCTTTTTGCTCCTCATATTAAAATCATGAGCCTGCCTCGTTGTGTGATGGTTTATTTTCAGCACAGGAGCAGAAGGGCACACACACTCAATGAAAAAAAAAAAAGAAATGGCATGTTCTTCCACTCAGCAGCTTGTTCGGTTCTCAACGTCAAACTGAAATGTCAGGGAGGAAAGCTTTGTCACTCTAGTCTCAGTAAAGTGGCGGGGCATGATGCCGGCCCACATAAACAGCGGACGGATAAAATAGACTATGCGATTTTTTTGTATGGAATAAAGCTTGACAAGTGTGTTCCAGCTTATGAAACAACTTGCTACTGGAGATGTAACAGGCCTTGACTTTCCCTCCTCTCAGGCAGGTTTTCAATCAAGATGCTTCACCTTTACTTTTTACATTTTAGGCATTTTTAATTGAAAAATCCATCCTTTGATACTCCTAGCTGTTATAACTCATCCGTCTGTGACGTTCAGTGCATTCCTGGAGTTATTTTCTGATGAAGTGCTGTAATTTACTTTTTTCGGTGTACCCGCTTTCTCTCAACCTGCCTCATCTCTTTCTATTTGAGTTAGAGTTTCACATCGTCTCCTACGGGCGTTTCAGCTGTGGAGAGAGTGATAGCAGTAGCGATAGCGTAGTAAGAGCAAGACAGCGAGTTTTTCCAGTTAAGAAAAATTGAGTGTCGCCCCTTACTGCAAACACAACATGTCTTGTGGCTGCGTTACATTCTGGTATATTGAGGCCGCTGCTGATGAAGAAATTGGTTTCTCTGCCTCTTCTACGATGGATTTCTCCCTGTATGACTGTTGAGCGTCAGTGCAAAATGTTTAGAGAGAAGAAGAGTTTAGAAAGAAGCCCCTGCTCTTTGATTCTGAGGGACTGACACCAAAACCTGATCTTTACCTTTGATGTTTTAGATAGCTGAAACATTTTCTCCTATCAAGCTCCGTTGTATCTGCACTGGACGTCACATCATCTTTGTTTGGCCAGTTATCCACAGGAATAAGAAAAATACACCAGCAAACAACAAAAAATCGGACGAGAAATGCAAGGTACATCGGCAATAGCTGTTTTTAGGTAACAGTGGTTAAGTGTTTTATGAGGATTTTTCCTTTAACTGAGTTAACTATTATCCAGAGCAACAGTAAAAGTGCAACAGTAGAATAAACTGAAATTCCAAGCTCCCAAAAATTACAAACAACCAATAATTTTCCCACCCTGAGTGTTCAAAATGGCCGCTGTGTAAATCAGGTCAATTAATTGGGGATCAGGGAGGAAGAACGGAGACCGGGTGAAGCGATAACCAATCAGCCGGTTTGGGCAGAATGAGAGCAGATAGGCTGGCATGTAGGTCTGGACGCTGGCCTGGAGGTACGGAGGTGCGGATCCCTTTCGCAGCCTCGTACGCCAACACCCAGATTGGTATTTTGTTTAACACAATATGCAGCACGTTTAACATAATACCCAACACAATACACACTATTCCCCTAGAAATGGAATTTGAAATGACTCTGTCTCTCATATCGGTTCTCCATTCTCCAGCTGCACCTGCTTCATGCCAGGTTTTCTTCCATTATGCTAATGCTGCGGCGTTTAGCTGTGTGTGGGTGGGCCACCGGCACAAAAGGCCTCCTGTGTTGTGGTCGATTGCAATGCCGCTGAAAATTCCAGCTCCGCGGATCACGTTGGGCGCAGATAGCTCATTCAAAAGTCAGCAGAATCCTCCTTTAGTCCCTTTGGTATATAAAAAAATGGAATTGAATACATTTTAGGGAATATTTGACTCCTTTTGGGTGCTATTGGTTTAGCATATATCAGACAGTGCACAGTGGGCTTAATGAAACCAGTGGAGGTTTCATAGGTGAAAACACATTGTGGGAGGAGGGAGCAATAATGGTCTGTAAGGCCTGAATTAGTGTGAATACATTTGAATGATGCATTTTTCACCGGTTCTGGTGTAAAAAGAAAATGTGAAGCTACAAACCCAAACATCCCAAGCAATTACACACACAAAAAAACCCTTCAAATTCATGCACACTGTCCATTGATAGTTGTTTTAATGCTGTAGGGATCGGTTGGATTAACACCAAAAGCCAAAACACTCAGTTTCCCCTCATCACTAATATGCCCTTGTTTCCCACAGACATATTTCTTGGTGAAAAGGACTTTATGTTGACAAATAACACCACAACCCTCCATTAAAACATTTATAAATGAAATTCCTCTTTGCAGATTGGCAGTGCGGCTCTCTATTCAATGGCGCTGGAAACATGAATTCACTTTCCTGAGGCTCTGGCCTGAATGGAAGAGTTGAAGGATTTGTGACTGAGTCTTATGTAACTCTGCGCTGGCGGTGCAGCTACTGTAGTACTGTATTGTTATTCTCTGCGGTGCAGCCGGCTACAGTAGCCTCTCTTCTCCTCTCCGGCTGAAAAACATCAAAAGCTCCTCTGTCTTTTTTCCTCAATCTGTGTCTCTTTCACTCACTTTATTGGACTCTCCTCTCTTTCATTTTCTCTGACCCATTCTCTATATACTCCCTATCAATTCCCCCCCCCCTCTCTCTCTCTCTCTCTTCCTCTCTCTACTTCTGTCTCTCTTGCATTTTCTTATTCTATTTCTCTCTCTCTCTCTCTCTCTCATTCATTTTCTTCCCCTTGTTCTCTTTCTTTCACCCTCAATCAGGGCGGCGTGGAGACGGTAGATTGACTTTGACAAGATAGGACAGAAGTGTATTTCACTAGAGGGAGCGAGATCAGTGTATTGTCATTATATTATAATAGCATACCGTCCCACAGCACCGTGAAACACACACACAGTACACACGTTCATTATATTCCTGACCTGCGGAGAGGATGATAAATATTTAACACTATCAATGCCACTGTGTTTTGATATCCCCTCCCTACCGCTTCGCACCAGGAGAGCCAAGCCTTTTTCCATTTCAAACACGATGTTTGAACTGCTGCCTCAATAAAGCGGGCCGTGTTGACAGCCAGATGACGGGGCGGGATGGGAAGATGCCCTTTGAACTCAGTAGGTGACGGATTGCAGGAGGCCGATGTTGTGCAAAACACAACTAGAATTCAGCTTCGGTGGTCTGTTGGTCGTCCGTGATTCACTCGCTCACTCGCTGATTTGCTCACTCATTTACTCAGCCGCTCGCTCGTTCGCTCACTCACTTCATTTCCTGTTCTTTTTGTTGTCTGCTGACTCACTGCTGACTCACTTGTTCACTCGTATACTCGCGCATTCTCTCTCACTCATTCTCTCGCTCACTCACTCACTCACCTGCTTGCTCACTCACCTGCTCGCTCACTCACTCACGGATCAATCAATCAACCTTTATTTAGTTCTCGGAAGACACACTGAGGGTTGAGACTCTCTTTTCCAGTGGTGCCGAGATTACAAGTAGAAGAGTCACAAATAACACGAAAGAGGAAATGAATGAATAAATAGACAACTAAATAAACAAACAAAAAAGACAATTCAAAAAGAGTCACACAGATTCCCTTAGATCAGTCCATCCTCACAGGTACATCATTTAAAACAGGTGCAATTAAGGTTAACCAGAGTTGATATCTTTGACTGAAAATGTCCCAGGGGAACAAGGGAATCATATTTCAACAAACCCTGTAAAATATTCCAAGTATGCGGAGCACAAAACGTAAAAGCTTTCCGAGGTCCGTGGAGACACACGGAACCTCAAGCATTAGACAGTCCTGGGAGCGTGTGTGGTAGCTTCCAATATTCCAACGTAAAAGTGAATTAAGGTAGAATGGTAATCTCCTAATAGACTCATTCACTCCCTCACTCATTGACACACTCACTCCCTCACTCATTCATTCACTTGCTCACTCACTTGCTCGCTCACTCGCTTACTCACTGCCTCACTCACTCACTGCCTCACTCACTCGCTCACTGCCTCACTCACTCGCTCACTCACTGCCTCACTCACTCGCTCACTGCCTCACTCACTCGCTCACTCACTGCCTCACTCACTCGCTCACTGCCTCACTCACTCACTCACTCACTGCCTCACTCACTCACTCACTCACTGCCTCATTCACTCCCTCACTCACTCATTCATTCACTCGCTCACTCACTCGCTCACTCACTCGCTCACTCGCTCACTGCCTCACTCACTCACTGCCTCATTCACTCGCTCACTCACTCACTGCCTCACTCATTCATTCACTCACTCGCTCACTGCCTCACTCACTCGCTCACTCACTCACTGCCTCACTCACTCACTCGCTCACTGCCTCACTCACTCCCTCACTCACTCATTCATTCACTCGCTCACTCACTGCCTCACTCACTCACTCACTGCCTCACTCACTCACTCGCTCACTGCCTCACTCACTCCCTCACTCTCTCTACAGCAGCTGTTCTGGTTATAAACTTGGCTCAGCCTTTACATCAGGATCACACTCAATCCATAATGCATTACGTAATGTTGCTGCAAACTGTGTGCAGAGTTCTACACAAGGCTCCCATGGCTCTATCATGTGGAGATGAAACAAAGTAGACTTTGTTATCGATTTCAGTATTACAGCATAAAGTTTACTTACTGCTGTTATTCACTGATGAAAACCAGAGAATCACCAAAATCTCACAGAGAGTCAGTAAAAGGCAAAACAAAATCCACTTCATCACCTAAGCAGAACAAATCCAACACATGCAACACCTCATTGCTCATTTAATTTACCCTCATTAGAGTGTGTATATTAACTCAAATTTACTTGTCCAAGTAGCTGGCATTGTAGCTAGGCTAACGATGTAAACTCTTTCTACCTGGGCATTAAAACAAACCAGAAGTGCCATTTCAGGGGGCTTGTGTGAGAATCCCATGATTTCAAACTCAGAGCCAACTAATCAATGCTGCCTTTGGTTCAGCGACGTCTTGTTTACCCGCGCTTTATGAAGAGAATTTCTCCAGACCTCCGTTGTTTGAGCCGGAGGCGTGGCTACACAAGATTAGTAATCAGTAAACATGCTCATGGCTTGTCTTGGACCCCTCTGTTTACTTACTCAATCACCGTTCGTTCGTTCGTTCACTCATTCATTCGCATTCACCTTGTTCAACCTCACACACACACACACACACACACACACACTTGATATTTGTTTACCTGGGCTAGTACTACCAAAATACTGCTAAGCATACATACACAATAGTGGGGACAAGCAGGACGTGCAATAAGATCCGATGTTGAAATCAATACTGTTTCTCTGTGTACCGACACCATGTCACTCTCAATCTGCCATCTACAGTCAGTGGCCGAAGTGTCGGGACAGAGAGCTTAACTCGGTCTTTTGTGCTGTTGATTCACCGATAGTGTGATATGAACTTCCCATGAAAGGATCAATATGAGGCAAAACAAAGGACTTTTAGGCTTAGACTTTTGATATTGAGCCTCCACACTAAACCATTTTTTAAAAATTGACTTGACTAGCCCAGCACTGCAGCACAGCCACTGATCTTCCTCCTTAGATACACGGAAGTTATCAGTTTATGTGAATTCTTCCCACAGATAGTACATTTCATTGTCTCTCAGCAAAAACATCCAATTTTCCCTTATGGAAACATGTGTTTTGTGTTTGTGTTATCATGATGAGTCTACTATAATGTGGCTTTCACTGCTATCAACCAACTATAGAGTAGTAATAATATTAATGGCATAAAGATAGACTTGTACGGCTGCTATCCAGCAAGTGCCTGGACTTATATATCTATCTTTATGTATCTATGGGTCTCTATTATCTCTAATAGCCTGTTAAGTTGATGGAGATCTTGGGAAAAGAATAATTTGGAGTGAAGAAACAGACTCATGTCCATTAAATGCAAAATACTTTATGTAGAGGTCATTGAGAATGAACTGCCAAGATGGACCGCCAGCTGAGCCAGCGCCCAATCAGTTGTGCGAGTGTGTGTGTGTGTGTGCGTACATACTGTATGTGTCAGTGCCTGTTTGCATGTGCAGTACGTCAGTATCCATGAGTTCGTACGGTTCGTATTCGTGTGTGTTTATGCCTGTGTGTGCATGCAAATGTGCGTTTGTGGTTTGCATGTCTGTCTGTATTTGTGTGAATGTGCATGTGTGTGTGTGTGTTTGATCTAAGTCGGGAGCTGGCACGGCTGCGCGGACCCACTCTCCTCTCTCTCTGGCCCCAGCCGGCCTCTCCCTTCCCTGGGGTTCGTGTGGCCGAGTCCAGGCCTGGGTGGCCCGGGAAGCTGGGCCCTCAGCCAGCTGCTCCGAAATAAATAGAGCTGCAAATTCACCGGAACAGGTTGTCCCAGAAGATTAAGCTGTGTGTGTGTGACAGTGTGTGCATACGTGTGTGTGTGTGTGTCTGTCTGTGTGCGTGTGGAGCGAACGTACATGTGCGTGTGTGCATGCCTGTGTGCCTGATGAGCTTTGAGTGAACTGTTTGCGTGTGAATGCGTAGAGATGCGATAGAGAGGAGAGACAAACAGGAGACAGGGAGAGAATGCAGAGTGTGTGTACTGTATGTGCTTGTGGGCAAGTCTTCCCTATACACATTTACACCATGACATCACCGGTACACAGTAAACAGTCCCTCATGCATCAATCACACCAGTTCAACACTGTAATTTCCAGTCACGCCGAGAGGTGAGTTATTGCTCTGAATCTGAATGCAGATCAAGACAAGTGAAATTGACGTTTGCTGCTGCAGCTGCTAGTTGTTACTCAATAGCCTGTCTGGATCTTGAAGATTAAGCCCCTTCCTCTGGGTACATTAACTTAAAAGGTTTGTGGGGTTTGATCAATCGGAGAGGAAAATATATCACTGACTAACATGCGCCAGGCTGTGCTAGAGCTACACATGCATATTTATGTAATAAGAGGGCCTGCTGCTTAACAATTTGCTTCCCACATTCTCATAAACTGATGTCCACACACCTCTGTTCCTCCCGAAAATGAATAATGCGCTGTACATTTGTTTCCAGAAAGGCAGCGTTTAATTCAGAGCCTTCGTTTTGTGCTGCTTTCTGCCGGCTATGAAAGATGAGGACAATAACACACTGTACTTAACACGATTTGCATAATGAAATTTTGATTTATTGTTTTAAGAGGTAAGGGATACAATTAATGTAATAAAAAAAAAGGTAACTGAGTTATTACTGCAGTCTCCCACGGTTGTCCAAATGGAAAAAATGGCTCATTATTTGTCCTAGAGCAGGCAATTGGCTTTGCTGCAAAGGAGAGGGACAAGAACAATCTGTACAAAATACCACATACTGTATGATGTTTGCTATAAAACTAGATCTGATTACTCTTCAGTGCATATAAAGCAGCGTACAGCTTCATACAAAAGCTTCTGCTGTGATGAGAAAGGAGGGAAAGCTCAACCCAGAAGGATGCAGTGAAAAAGCATGAACAAACACAGCAGACTGGTGCAGTTCAAACCCCCTTCGTCAGCAAGTATCCGCCCTGCTGAAGTGTCTTTGAGCAAAACACTGAATCCCCACCAGCTCCAAGGGTGTTGTTTTGTATCTGACCTCTGACCTCCCTGTGGAGCGGTGCAAGCAAGAAGAGAAATCCCCTACAGCGATCAAAAAGCATTACATTATTATTATTATTAAAGTCAAAACAATTGATAGGGACTGGCCAATCAGCTTGCCTCTTGGTTTTGGGGGCTGAGGATGAAGGCTGATTAAGATTCATTTCATTGAGGCTTCTGTTTTTTAGATTAACTTGTTCCAGGTGAATCGCTGAATTTCATAAGTTTCTCTTATTGCAATCTAGGATATGTGATTGTCTCTTTAAGCGGAGTTATCAAGCTATTGATTATTAATCTCATAAATCTCAAACTGCCTCCCAACAATTCAATCCAATGTTAAAGATGGTTGTTAAACAAGATGCTTTCCCAGTGTGAGCGGTGCTCGGCGGCCTATAGGGGCTCCAGGACTTTCCAAACGCACTTGAGTTCATCTTGATGGCCCATTCCCACTGTACGAGGTTTCAACTCAGTGAGCCAGCAAATGTGAACATATTGAATAAACACTGAGTGACTGAGGGCGTTCACAGTGTCAAGTGTTTTTTCCTCGATGGCATCTGGTAAAATTGCTTTTTTGGCCATAAAACTGTTGCGTCGTTAACTTTGCATATCTGATCAAAATTCAACTTGGTATTTGCTCAAATTCTTCGCAGTGTGAAGAACCGAGTTATCAACCAATATAATGCGTATAACAAATTCAAACAAATGTCACCACATGTACATCAGTTTAAAGTTGTGCATAATGCAGTAGATTTTGCTCTCAGGTGTAAATAGTGTCACAAAAACAACTACTTACTCCTCCAAGACCCAATAAATTTATTCCTCCTCCCCTGTTGATGAAAATAAGTGGCAACATCCAGCATGCAGTCTTTATATTGGCTTTATATTGAACACAAATTCTCAATTCTCCCTCTTGTGTTTGTAACTTACTACATTAATTCCAAGTGAGGAGTGCTGCCATTTGAAGTCCTCTCATAACTAAGACCATAATGTGGATCCACTTCACTCCATTTGGCTTTTAGTGCTTGTGTTTCTATCTCTTACATAAATGCAGCCTTTGCAGAGAGGGAGGGATGAAAGGAGGAGCGATGAATGGATGGATGGCAAGAGGAAGGAGGGAGGAGGAATCATTACAGCTCCATCCATCCTAACCAGCAAGAAAAACACATACACACACACACACATGCACACTTGCATGCTCATTGCTCACAGAAATACACACAGGTGTAAATTCAGGCACACACAGAGCAAAACATATACATCTTCATTCCATATCATGAAGAAAGACAGAAAAGTGTGTGTGTGTGTGTGTGTGTGTGCTTGTGTGTGCATACTGTATGTGTCTTAGCCTAATCTGTCCTTCATAACAAGTCATTTAATCTAGTATTGAGTCTTAAAATCGTATTTTTGTCATGTCAGTTTGTCATGTTTAAAACATGACAAACTGACAACTGGGTGAGATAATTTCAATTATTTCGAATGCACATCGGCTTGTTTCAAGAATGTTCTTATAATCATTTTCTTTATATTATTGTAGTTGGACTGATCTGTCTTGCTGCAAGGTTGTGAATTTTTTACTCCTTTTAAAATTCATGAAACGAGAGAATCTGCATTGGAAAAAGTGGAATTATCTCAGTCTGCTGGCAGAATTTTTCACTTGAAGAAGTTACGCAAGAATATGAGACTAAATATCTCATTTAATACACACACTAGGAGACACACACACAAGCTCTTCTTCATTTCTGATTACTAAACTGCCACTTTTTCTGTTTATCTTCATTACTTGTTTCTGTTTGTGCTCTCCTATGTGCAGTAGCAGATTATCTCTCTCTCTCTCTCTCTCTCTCTCTCTCTCTCTCTCGCTCTCTCCCAGAGCCAGCAGGGTGGATAGAGCACATATCAATTATAAACACACTCAAACATGCCTAGCTGAACCTAACTCGATCTCCTACACACAAGGAAGCCCCCCAGAGTTCAAATCACATTGCCAATTACTGGCTCATCAAGTGGAGTGGTTGGAAATCCACTTGATAAATAAAGCTTGTCCAAGTTGGAAAAAGTTTGAACCAGTCTTGGCCTCCCTTGTCCTGTATTGACTCTGTGTGAGTATAGTAAGTTTTTCCAAATGATTCCCCTATGGGTTGGGGCAGGAGTGCAAAAATGTAAATTTCTAGTATGGCTACATGTGAAAATGTTTCTAGTTTGCATAACTGGCTGCATTAAATAAAGACAACTGCGAGACAACAATCCAAGTAAATAGTCGTCCTCTTCGAATGATGCAGGCACTCCTTGGGCCAATCAGTGACAAGATGTATCATCCCTCCAAGTGTCACTAAATCAGACTGGTGGTGTAGCAGTTATGGCCTTTGGATTTTTGACCTTTAACTATAGCGCCTCCTTCAGGCCAATCAGTGTAATGTTTTGAAACGCCGAACACAGTGCCAAAATGCCTCGTCCCTCCAAGTGTCATCAAAATCACACTAGTGGTGTCTATAACTATAGATACTACTAGATACTATAACGATTGAGTTAAAAATCGTAACTTTTAATAATAGCGCCCCCATCAGGCCAATCAGTTTATTTTTTTAAATACCGGAAAACAGTAAAAAGATGCATCATCCCTGCAAGTTTCGTCAAAATCAGACCAGTGGTGTCTGCGATATCGCCTCAGAAACCGTGTTCGATGGACAGATGGAACTATATATGGAAATGTTTAATCCAAGCATCAAAGGAAGAGAGCAGAAAGGAAGGATGAGCAAGCCAATTTAACTGTCGTAGTGCGGTCAGCATGTCGGTTCAGTGAGTTGTTTACTGTCTCAACCCGACTGAAGCCTCATTGTCGACCAGGCTAGGTCCCCCATTGATAAGATGCTCTGTCTACTTTGCTCTGCCAACCCCCTATCTGTTGTTATGTAACCAGCTTTCCATGTGCTACAGTGCACCGTGTGGGAGTGTGGAAATGTGTGTGTGTGTGTGTTGCATCCCTTTATGCATGGCATGCACAAGCTCTAACTTAAACAGGAGCCTTCCTGAAAAACAGACATCATTATTATTTAAACAGGGATCCATTAAGCAAAAGACTCCCATTGAGAACAAGCACTCTTGTCCATTTCGTTAAAGCTGCCTTAGGCAAGTATGGAGAACAATGGTTAAAATTTGATATGATATCGCATAAGCAAAAAAAAAAACACGCCTCCTCACCCGCCAAATCCCACCCCCGACTCTCCCTGCCTCTCTCGCTGTCGTCCCCTTTAACCTACAGCTCCGCCTAACCAGACCAATATGAAAAAGCAGCAGTTTGACAAAGAGAAATGACAGCCATTACGAGCCTTCAGAAAGCAGCGTCTGATGTGTCTTATGACTGCAGACAACAGAAAGTCATAATAACCTTAAGAGGGTCTAACAGACCGCATGGACCCCTCTAGCACTTTAGTACCTAGCTCTTCCTGGGAGACATGGGCTGGGAAAGTCGAAACTTCACATCCAGCTAAAAAGCCACATTGTGGTTACACTCTTTTCAATGGAAACGTGAATTAGCATCCAGTCATAGTGAGACAGGCGTAGCATTTAACTCAATCACAGTTTCATGTCAGGAATGTTTTTTTTATTATTATTAACCTTTTCTGTCCAGTACCTAACCTTAACTTTAACCATGTACTTAGCAAAGTCATCAATTTACTTTCCCAAGTCTAACACAACTTAAAATGCGATAGTAGTGATTTCAAGTTAAGCTAACAAGCTAATGTTAGCATTACTGCCTGTGATGCTGTGATCCCTTTCTTATTTGGTTTTGTGCTTTGTGCTTCTTTTGGCCAAGAAATCCCTTGCAAATGAAAAAAATGCAGCGCTCTTCCTTTTACTGAACCTCTCATAACATCGAAGAAATGACTGCCTGCCTGCTATGAAAAACAAACAAATGCTAATCAAACATCCTTGGCGGCATTAATACGCACTAAAGAAATGTGTAAAGAGTACTTATGAGACTGCTGAGTAAACAGTGTCCCGGTAAAATGAATAAAAGACAATGAATTCAATCTGATTTCTCTGGACAGGAGGACGTCTCATTGCCTCTCTCTCTCTCTCTCTCTCTCTCTCTTTCTCTCTCTCTCTCTCTCTCTCTCTCTCTCTCTCTCTCTCTCTCTCACAGCTTTCCTGTAACTCTATACTGGATGCAACATGATCATTTCATTGTACCCACGCCTGAAATACTCTCTTTACAAGGCCAGCAGTGACAATGATGACACATAGCAATACATCAACACATCTGTGCATCTGTATGCCATCGAGATATCCACTACTGGAAGAAAAAGAAACCTATGCTTACAAAACGACAGCATGAAATACAAATCATAGTACTTCTTGAATTGTAGTGTGTAAGTTAATCATTCCATTCTTGTGGC
Organism: Centroberyx gerrardi; assembly: GCF_048128805.1. Lineage (NCBI taxonomy): Eukaryota > Metazoa > Chordata > Actinopteri > Beryciformes > Berycidae > Centroberyx > Centroberyx gerrardi. Next base: position 19,741,350 of record NC_136014.1, read on the forward strand.
AGCCAGGAACGTAGTTAGCAATTGTTCTTGTTTTCTCCTGTTTTTTATTCTTACGTATGTATACTGCTTCGGAGAGAATCTTTCAGACAGCATATATGTGTGTTGGTAACCGTTGTATGAAAGCATTAAATGCCCTTCAGTAAGTTCTTCACTGTGATTGTGGGTAGTTCAGTGCTGCCAACAAGGCTTGGCTGCAGCACTGCACCAATGTGCCCATAATGACAGCAAAGAAAAATGGATATATACTATTTTAGAATAGAAGTGTTCGTGTACACCCAGAGGACATGTAGGTATAATACAACAAAGCAGCTCCAGGAAGATTAAAGTGCCTTTGATTAGGCGGCAAAGGCAACAGTGAGTCAGACAGTAAATCATCTTCAGTTGAGCAGTCACCGTCCATTAAAAACGCCATAAAAAAAAAAGTGTGCGCGTCCTCTTGTGTGTTGTCCGGGGTGTTCCCGTGCGAGTCCAGGCTCTCTCTCTCTCTCTCGCTGCTGGCACTCCTCTCTCTGATACCATCAGGGGCCGCAGCACCAATCCCGGTCGATGCGGAGAGTAACACACTGCCGCGGCACACACACGCAGGGAGGAACACACCCGCAACAGAACACACATGCAGGGAACGACGCAATATGCCGGCATGAGCGCCGCTGAAGCATGGGTGTGGAGGGCACCTGAGCCATCTGTCTCCAGAATGTTTCTTTGAAAGTACACTTGCACACACACACACTCTTACACAGACGCAACACGTAAACTGTGTATGCACAATTATATATGCAACTGCACCCATGAAAACAGATAATTACATGCACACACATACTGCGCATGCACAATTATAAAAATGCAAACACACACATGAAAACACACAATTACATGCACGTGCATAAATACGTAATGCAAACATGTACGTCTATACATGCACACACACACATACATGCATATGCACACAGAGACATACAGTACATGTACACACAGACACATAACTTGATTGTTTTGACCTGAGAACTTTGCCTTCCACCAGCAGGGGTGCGTTCAATCGCCCCAAAACGTAGCAAACGGGAAGCTTAAAAGGAAACGGCAGTGCAAAGCATTTTTTTTACAGATTGTTGTTGGCTGAGACGGCGATTGTGTGCGTCCTTCTCGAAGAATTCTCCGAGCCAATTGTGCACCTGCGTGACAGGCGTTTCTACATACCCAATGAAAATGCAGAATCACCCCGACCGGACTCAAGCATACCTCTAAAGCCGTTGCAAAAAATTTCACAACGTTGTGAGCAAGCGTTTTGCACCGTAGCCAAAAGGTGCAAGCTTTGAACGTGGCCCAGGTGGCTGGTGAAAGCATGTCAGGTCTTTGCCCATTCCGAATAACAGCGCTGACTTCGACAAAAAGAGGAAGGAGGTAAGCAGGTACTTCCTAACTTTAATAACTGAAGTTATTATCTTGTCAATGGGCAAAGCCCACAGGCCCAGTTATTAAGATGTCTAACTTCCTCGCGCTGCTTCTCTTCAGTGGACTCAGGACTGTCATAAATGCGCCTAATTAAATCAATTTAAATCTTTTGTATGCCAACACTTTGAAGTAGGTGTCGTGAGACTATACTTCCCGTCTACAGCTGTTGTCTGTCTTGATTGGATGGCTGGCAGAAAGGGCAAGCCCCTTGATTGGGTTGTTTGATTGTAGGTCAAGTGTTGGGCTTTTCTCTGTGTCTGAGCTTGATTAGAGGTTTTATTATTCAGGAACAGACCTTTTCATCAAACGTTTTAAGGCTGCAAAGCCGGCTCACGGGGGAATTGACGTCATGTGAAATTGTAGGTGGACTTATGAGCTTAGGAAAATTTGGCGATTTCCTTTCCATGCCTTCGTTCTCATTTTCAGTTGTTGCTGGAAAATACGAGGATTGTGAAAATATGGAGCCAAAGAAGAAAGCAGTCCCCCCCCCCAACGGGTCTGACAGGATGACAAGCTGATCAGGACCATGCAAACTTTAAATTATTTCCTCAGCAGGGTGTCTTTGATAGCCCAGTGTGGGGGCAGATGCATTCAGCCAGTGACTGACAGGGAGGAAAACAAAGTGTTTCCTTTCAGCCGTGCTCCTTTTCGCTGTTTTCTCTCTCTCTCTCTCTCTCTCTCTCTCCCATCTCACTGTAACTCGCTGTCTCTCTTATATGGACACACACACACAGTTTACACATGCATAAAGGCAAAAACACACTGTTGCACACCACCCACACAAATACAAACACATAAACACACATACATGCACACACCGATACACACCTGCATATATACAGTACATACAATCACACACACACACACACACACTGACACACGCACGGTGCTGCAGAACAGAACAGGAGAAGTGCGCTTTGAATTATTAAGCCAAGCTGATAAAAATAGGTGTTCAAAAGAGGCCCTATTAAATATTCAGAGGCGTATCTTAAGCAATTCACGGCTGATAGGGGAGAGCTGTTTCTGCGCATCGTTCTGCACGCTGATTTCAGAGTTGCGAGGCTCGAATGAGAAACACCCCTGGGAGGAATATGATTTACATTACATTATAAATTATGTTTCCTAATGTTTTACCCAATCTTTTGCAAAGAGGGCAAACTGTTGACCAAAAGTTTCACTTGGCTGTGTGTTTGGACGGCTGTGTGGAAGAAGAAAGAAAGGGTATAAATGTATAAACAAAAATCCTGGTGGGTTTTGCGTCTGTATTTTGCTCTGATGTCATGTTCTCTGATTACACACATGCACAGTACATCAATACAGTATATGAGGTAGAAAGTGATATGGAGCATTTTTTTTTTTAACTAAAACCTACTCTTACAATTGATTAATTGATTGTTTGATTGATTGCACAAAATTGAAACTAATTATTGAACTTTCTAAAGGACAACTAGAAACTTATAAAAAAAACCACTTACAAACACACTTACAAAAAACAATTTTACACTATTCTCTATTTTAGAAATACTGAATAATGCAGTTTGCAAGTTTTTTCTTCCCCAAGATGGATATATTGCATTTTAGAATCAAACTTTTAAAACATATACATAAATACATACATTATACGTACACAGCCATGTCACTATAATATTTTGCACATAGTTGCTGGGCTCAGATTAAAGTAGTGTAAAGGATCATCATTAATTCTGATGCTTTGTTCTCTGCTTACACAGTGTATGTAACGTTATACATATTCAAAGCCATGTTGTTGCTGCTGTGCTCCCTGATTATTGAGTGTATACAGTACTGTACACATTCAACAGTCAGGTTGTTGTTACCCTCAGTGTATTTTCTTTTCTATTCTAACGCATGCTGAAGTCAAGGATGTTCACGGTGCTGGAGGGAAAAGGTTCTGACCTGATTATGTAGCTATGGCTTAAGACTATTTGGGTTTCACGCATAGCATAGCCCCAAAACCATGAATCACTCCCTCCATATGACAGGCTTCATGTATGTCTTCATGTATATCTGTCATGCATTATGCTAAACCATAATCTTTATCTGAATCTCTCTTTTACTGACACTCAAAATACCAGAGAAGGTCACCAAATTAGATTTATTGACAATAAACCAATTTCCTCAAACTTGTAATGATTTTACCTGCTTTGTATGAAAATAGCGTGAACAAAATGACCAACATCCTCGTATGTCAGATCAATTATATCAATTTGTTTTCCTCCCAATCCCTTTGGAAATGTCACATTGGGACCTGACCTGCAGTTGACAGCTTTGACCCTAAAGACAATTTGGAAAAAAATGGCGGTGGCGTGCAATACTGTTGTCTCACCCACACACAGGATTTGATACCACCAGATGTAAGTGGGTAAGTGTGCCATGTTTGAGCTGAGGCCAGGAGCTTACTACTGTATCTGTCTTAACCTGGTTAGATGTGCATGTGTGACCCACTGGGCATTACTCCACTGCAGGGACTCTACTCCAATTCATGTCTTTTAAACACTGAGGTCCAGATTTCAGATTGCGTTGCGAGGGCAATCTGTGTTTTTTTGCCCCTCAGTTACTTGAGCTAAGAGCCAGGTTTTCATCTTATTCACTAAGAAATTGATGCAAATCGAGTTGTGGTGCAAACAAGCCCTGGAAAAGCACACTGTGCCATCAAATAGCCACTTCATCACCAATCGTGCACTTCAGCTGCAAGCCTGATCCACCAAGGCTGGCACCCTAAAGCGCCCTTTATAATTGGAGCTTCCTCTGATCTGATTTGAGATTGTAGGACATAATACCCTCTCCCTTGTTTGCCTAACTTTCTGGCAGCAATGCCTGTGTCTTGCAGCAAAGATAGCAGCCATTCTGAATTGATAAAGTCCTTGCGTCAAGTCTTTACGCCACCTGAATTACATGTACGTGCAATCTTGATTTGCATGGTCTCACCTAGAAATAAATATTATGTGGGTAAAATAATGAGATTTACATATAATTTACATATGCATGACCACAGACAGGTAAAAAAAAAAGAGGCTTTATTTTTTGACCAGCACTATTAGGAGCACGTTCCACTCATTATGCATGGTTAAATAGCATGGTATTCAGATTTGGTCATTCTGGTGATATGGCACAAGCTCTTCCCTGTGCAAACCTTTAGTGAATCTGGGCCTAAGCATCAAGCAGGATCAAACCCCAAACCAACTGGTATCAGGGTGGACACTGCCCAGGGAACTGATCTGGTGCATATTTTGCAAAAAACACATTTCAAAGCATAGAATTTGTGGGAAAATATAGAATTACTGATGCAGGGTGCAGGGCAGACACAGAGTGGAAGACTTGTAAATGGCTACAGCCCATAATCCTCAATTTGGATACAAAACTGTCTCTATCTATCTATCTCTCAGTGCTATTGTTCGTTTCTGCGACAATAACAAGACAAAAATCCAGTTGTCTTTTCTCATTTAAAGGAAATCGTCAGCAAGATAAAACAAGGCTGTTGCCTCTGGGCAGCAGCAGCCACTGCACAAAGGAAATGATGTTCTTTTTGAAATAATGACACCTCCAGCTTCACTGACATGTCACGTGGTACGAGACACAATAACAGCACTACAAACTGTACCAGACAGAATTACACTACGGGATAAGACCTGCGCGTGTGTGTGTGTATCCATGTACATATGTACAAGTTGCCTCAGAGTATTGCAGAGTAATCCCTTTTTCCTACATGCTTGCTGAAGTACTGCTGCGTTTTTGCCTCTTCCCCAAGAGGATTTGTTTGGAAAAAATCAGGTTTTATTCTCTATTCTGCCATCAGAATGTACTGTATGCTGTTGTAACTACAGTAGCTGGTTTTGTGTAAAGTATACTAATTTAGTTGTCTCTTATATTGTGTAGATTATGTCTATACAGTACATGTATAGTATGTATGTATTTATGCCATGTGCATTGACACACCAAGAAGTTTCCTTGACCTGATTCTGATTCTGTGGCAGAGTGTGGAAATCAAGGCTTTGACTTTTTGTTTTTCTTTTTATTTCATGAAATAATATATGTGTTAATACTACTACTACTACTAGTACTACTACTTCTTTTATGACTCTTACTACTACTACTACTACTACTATTGCTACTACTACTACCACTACCACTACAAGTGTTACTACTACAACTATTACTACTAGTACTACCACCACTACTACCACTAATACTATTACCTCTACTATTAGGGTACTTCTGCTGCTGATACTACTACTATTACTACCACTACAACTAAGACTACTGCTGCTACTACTTCTACTACTACAACTACTATTACTACTATTACTACCAACACTACTACCACTACTACTATTATTATTACTCCAATTACAACAACAACAACAACTACTACTACTACTACTACTATATTGCTACTACTAACAGTGATCCATAACAATGTATCCTAACATATGTCACAAGGTCATTTGTTTTTGATAAAAACTGGGTCAAAAGCCATTGGAAACAATTATATTCATCTGCAGGTGGGCAAGTTGTATTCTAAATGAACTATTTTGTCAAGACTGTCCTAGCATCAAGCATAGGAACCTGACCTGCCCTTGATATGTGATGACAGCTCACATATGATCACAGCAGGTAGATGAAAAAACGTCCTACATGTTCTCTATGTCCAATCGGGAAAACACTACCAAGGAGAGAAGAGAGAGAGAGAGGAGTGCAGGAAGGAAAGAGAGAGAGAGAGAGAAACTGATGATGGGGTATATGGAAGAAAAGGAGTGGCTATTATGAGACAAATAAGAGAGAGTAAGAATAAGAGAGATACACAAGGGGGGGCTGTGAGGAGATGAACGGAGGAAGGGATTGCTATAAAAGATGGGAGGCAGGTCCAGGGTGATATGGCAAGAGGAAGAGAGGGAGGAAAGACGGAGGGGGAGGGAGGCGGGGAGAAGGAGAAGGAGGGAGAGATGAAGGTCGCAGGGAGAATACTGTAATAAGAGAGTGAGAGAGCATTAGGGAGAGCGAGGGATGGATAAAGAGCGAGTGAAACGGGAGAGAGCGGAGTAAGCGAGAAAATGAAAAGACCGGGGTGGGACAGAAACAGACAGAGAGAGAGAGAGAGAGAGCGAGAGAGAGAGAGGTGAGAGACAGACAAGCGAGAGGGAAAAGAAAGCAGAGGCCAAGTGAAAGATATATAGACAGAGAAGAAAGAAATGAGACAGAGAGAGAATGATTGAAGATGGGCAAAAGAGAAAGGAAGAAATAAGCGAGAGTGAGTGAGGGTATAGGACAGAGACTGTGTATGTGTGTGTGTGTGTTAGAGAGAGAGAGAGAGAGAGAGAGAGAGAGGGAGAGAGAGGGGAAGCCCGGCAGATCTTGTCTAGAAGGGAAATTGCATTGCTGAGGATTTATTGCTTCAAGTGTAATTGGGTTCAACCAGCGCCTGGAGAGAAAATCCATTGAAGTCTCCTCTCCGGTGCAGTGGAGAGCAGGTTGTTCATTCGCCGTACGACTCCCCCACTCCCCGCCGCTGCTGCAGCGCGGCGGCTCAGGGCGACGTATTACCGCACAATGGAGGCAGCCCCTGCTCCAATCATCTCCCTCAAATGAGCAGACACCTAAATAGCGGCGGGGATGCTAATAAAGGAGCGCTGTACGTTTTTTTTTTAGGTAGTTAGCCGCTTCAACTCCCCATCCTACTCGTTTGGAAGAATGGCTTCAAAGACTCTAACTTTGCTTTGTCTCTGGTGGCGGTTTTGATTTCGCTCGAGCGAATTCTGAATTATGGGGTTGTGACATTAGGTCCATCATTAAAGCTTATTGTTTTAAAATTCCTATTCAATTTCCCTGCACCCTGCAATATATCTACATGCTATTCCTGCAGTATCTCTCCACACCAACCAGCTTTACATTATTCTAGTCTAGTCTATTTATTTAGCCCTTTATCACAGTCATACATACATGTCATACACCATACTACATCATACATATACATACTACATATACAGTATATATACATCATATACATCCTATACTAAGTCATATACATATTTCATAATATTCTATCAATAGCTCCTTCCAAACAGTACACCGATGCATCATAACAGTAAATTGACAATTTTATCATGCAGCATCCGCAGCAGTAGTGAAATTCTATATCATTGTATTGGAAAACAGATTGCATAGCAGAGCGTTTATCATGAAAATACAGTAATCGATAAATGCAATGCCGTATTTCTGCATGGGCCATAGGGGAGATGCAAATCTATCATTTGAATGACAAAGGGACAAAGTGAGGAGGAAATATGAAAAAGCTTTCTGAATAGAAAACACTCACAAAAAAAAAAAAAAACACAACCATGACACAGACATTCCAGAAAGGGTTTTCCTGGCGCAGCGCGGGAGGGGGGTTTTGCTGGTGTGCGTGTGTGTGATGTGTGAGTGTGTGTGTGTGTGTGTGATGTGTGTGTGTGTGTGTGTGTGCATGCATGCGCTCACCCCACCCCGCCACCGCAGTGCGATTCCCCTCTCTCCCTGACATGCAGCAGCATTCACAAACCCACACTGCAGAACAGAGCGGGCCTGGCTCTGCATACCAATCAGAGAGCAAGAGAGAGAGAAAGAGACAGTGAGTGAGCGAGTGAGTGACTGAGAAAGAAAGATGGAGAGAGTGTGTGTGTGTGTGTGAGAGAGAGAGAGAGAGAGAGATAAGAAAGAAAAACCCATCTCCCTCCCTCCCTCTCCTCCTTCTCTCCTCTCCTTTACCTCTGCAGTCAGTCTGTCATCCTGCCTGGCCAAGCAGGTTATTTCAGAAAGCACTGCAGTTCATACAAAGGGATTCTCCTTCCCAGGCTTTCCCTGTGGAGAGAGGAGGGGAAGGAGGAAAGGGGGATGTGGCGGAGGAGGGAGAGGGAGGTGGGGGGAGCGTGAGGAAGGCAGGGATGAGGTAGCTGCAGACACATGGCAGTCAGGTGACGCAGAGGCTCTCTGCTTTGTCTTGATAAGGTTATCGACTGCTTCTAAAAATGGAAGACACATTGATTGAAGCTCTGGGAGTGCGGCTGGTGTAAGTGCCGGGGACCGAGCGTGTCCGGAGCCGCTGATTCGGAGTCATTTAGGAGCGTTTACGCCTTTAGTCCGGTCCGTTTGAACGAAGCCGGTTCGAGGCGCCGTGAAAATGCAGATCTCCGTCCGTCCTTCCAAGCAAACTGCAGTGCGGTTTGTCGGGAGTGAGAATGTAATCCGAACCAATGCAAGGTTTTATGGGTGTAAGGAGGTGGAGGGTGACATCTGATAGCCAGCGGTTATTCATGCTTGGAAAGCCTAGCATAACAAAATGAACCAACGGGAAACCGCAGACTGGACTGACGCTCATGTTCAGCTATTTCGAAAAAAAAAGTGAGAGACTCGTTTTTTTATATATTGGCAGAATCTGCTTTGTCAAAGTCCTGTCTCCCACCTTTTTTCGCCTATTTACAATTATTGATAAACGTACTAGCTTCTTCGTTCCATCGGAAGTTTCCTCCGACTGGATTTCATGTTACACTTGTTCAAACTGAAAGGTTTAATAAACATAAAGAAAGCGATTCACTTAAAAACAATTCAGCAGCATTACTATTTTTTTTTATATATTGTCAGAATCTGCTTTGTTCACATTCATTTATGTGCTAAAAGTGTTATTTTCAGACCTGTTTCACCACACAGTGGCAGTGAATGGAGAGAGAGCAAAAAATGCAATCTCCAATCGTCTCTACCGGAGCAACAGAAAACAGAATCACCAATTTTGGGGTTATATCATGGCCAGGAAGCTACACAACCCAAGGTACTACCAAAGTTCAACATCACTTTAATGTGGATTTTGTTCACAAGCCCTGGTTCACTTGCAGTCGAACAGCGTGAACCTTAATGAACCAAATACAAAAATGCAACAAAGAAAACTTTTCCAGTATGATTCAGACCAAAGAAAACAAACTGTAGGTGTGATCGCACCCTTGAACCGTAATTTACCGAGGGGGAAGTTGACTGCGTACACCGAGCTCTTTCTTTAAGCGACATCCTGATTCATATTTACGTTCAGGAATATTCATGAATATTCATGCCTGGGAGCTGCCCGGCACAGCCAGGCTCCTAACCTTGGATAGGATTAGGCCTATGGCTAGATTTAACCTTGAGAACAGCAGGAGAGACATACGCACCTCCCAATGAAAATTGTTAACAGGCACTCGAGTGTAGCATGTTACAAAGAGTCATGAAAAAGGAGAGCGCCGCACTCTGCGTCCAGCGCTCCCACGCATTTCACAGAAGAAAGGATAGAGAGTGCTTCTGTTGGGTTTTGGTGTGTCGAGGCATTTGTTGAAGGTGCTCTTTTGCTTTGGGGTTGTTGTTTAAAGAACTAGTCCACATGCTGTTCAGTCCCACAGTGCCTAGCTAGGTGTGCAGCATCAACTCCACTCTACTATATTGCTGCGCTCCAGTAGGTTAGCTGTCTCTCATTCTCATATCATAGCAGCCTGCTTGCCAAAATGTTTCATTGGCTACGCTTAGTACATTTGGACAGTTTAAAAACAACTCCAACACTGAGAATCCATGCTTATATACATGTCCATGCTAGCATTGTGGCTAATCAGCGCTCATTGACTAAAAGGTTTCATGAATAATAAGACATATCTCCCCTGTCCGCATGACATGTTTTTATACACTTGCTGCAAGCAACCTTGTCAAAAAGGCTGAAGCTATTAATTTCAGTTTATCATGAAGTCAAAGTGTAAATCCTCCATAGGGCATTTTTCAAATCGCGTGTCTGTGTGACCCATAAACAGTCTGTGCAGATCGCTGACCTATAATAAAGGGTGCAGATACAACACAGATTACAAATTACACCATACAACCCTACATCAGCAGTACATCAGAGTACATCATTAGTATTAGAAGATATCATTCAATGAGACAGAAAAGTGAGAATATATATATAGATTTACCCTTGACCGCAAAATCATTTGTCAAAAGAAAAGAACACTGCTTGCTCTCTTCAGCTGCTCAGCCTATTTTTCTTTTGCCGGGTGTTTTCTCCAAGTCTGAATTGGGCAATCACACCTTTATCCAGGTAAAAAATAAAAAAATAGAAAAATAGGGTAGTTCAACAATAAAATGACCCTTCCTCCATCTCAGCTGAATAGACAGACTTGAATAGATGTGATTATGATGGAAGGTGTCAAGTGGACAGTCTAGAAAAATGGCCATTAGAGGACAATTTAAGAAAAGGTTCCCTTCGCAGCACAGCACAAAAGCTATCCCAAAGGAAGTGGCAAACAGTCTTTCTGCTCAGAAGAACCATTTCTTATCCAGTTGTCTGCACCAATGTCACCAAAACGGATTTAACTTGGTGAATACAGTAATTCAGATTCTGGTATTTATAGATGACGTGATTTAAAACATCAACGGTACACACCCTCAACATCGCACTGAAATATCTCCAGCAAAGCTACAAAGGAGCTTACAAAAGAGCTACAAAGGAGTTTGATCACAGAACATTTTTCAGCTCGCTAAAACATTCATGATGAACGTCAGGTTTTGGAGTCAGACCCTCAGAATCAAAGAGCACCCACCATTTTGCACCCACATTCACCAGTCATACAAAAATCCATTGTAGAATAGGCAGAGATACCAATTTCTCCACAGACAGCAGCCTCAATAGACTAGAATGCAAGTGAGCCACAAGGCATGTTGCTTTTTCCCAACTGCAAAATCTCTCACTCTGCTATCACTATTACTATCTCCACCTACACATACTGTATAACCCACAGCTGAATGCAACAAGTTCAGGCACGTTCTCTGGGCATTCTGGGAAATGTAGGAAACCACTAACTGAAGTAGAAGTAGATGAGGCAGGCTGAGGGAAAGTGGACACACCAATAAATAAATTATCATCACAAAATAACTCCTGGAATGCATTGAACATCACAGCTTGATGATATATAACAGTTCTAGATTATCTGAGGATGGATCTTTTCCTTACAGCTTAGACTGGGATTTGATTTAGGGCCAGGGTTGGGATGTGGGTTCATACTGGTGTTGATACTGAGAGTATACGACTAAGATAACGGGATATCCCGCAGACACAGCCATCATAGACAGACATCCCACTATTTACAAGCTTTCTGCAGTGCCGCTGCAGAGTCTCTGCTCCCTCAAGACGAATTGTTTGGGAAATCCTTCTACTTTAATGCTGGAACGGGAACAGGAGTGTAACTAAAGCGTTATCTCTTCCCCCCCTGTTCTCCACCCTTTCCTCGCAGATGAACACTGGGTGTGGCTCGGCACAAACCGGCCGTGCCTGGTGTGTCATCCCCGGCCAATCACGCGTCTGCCCTTGGAATAAGGCCTATAAATCTGAGGGTATCCTCTTTGATATTAGATATCACTGTCACGTTAGACGGCGGAGGAGAAAATGAGGTGAGATAAAGCTGCCGCGTTCCAATTCATTTGCCCCCGTCGGCCAAAGCTGCACCTTAAATAATTCGACGAAGCCCGGCTCAAATGGAGGCACGTGATTTAGATTGCCTCGGCGCTGAGATCATTGTGCCGTTTTAGCAGTAAAAGCGGTCATCATCGCTCAGCGTCGGATGGGTAAATCATCGTCACAGTGGAGATGCTGGGAGGAAACCAGGGAGCGGATGAGATGTGTGCTGCTGTTACCGCCTCTGCTGGTAAAAATAATTTTAGAGTTGCTGAAGAGAAAAGGTTCATTTGAACGCTATTAAACACGATTTCACATCATTACTTCAGACTTTGTGAACTCCTCGTCTGTTCAAACAATCACCCCCAGCAATTTTACAACCCACCGTCACTGTGCACGCTCATATTTTGTTCTTCATTTGCAATCAGGCGTGCCTTATAATCAGAAAAGGCAAAAAAAAACAAACACTGAAACTCAGCAGCCTGATGGAAAAAGCGGCGTCAATTATCTGTCGTTCTGTAGATTGAAGATGCCGAAAGATGTTGAAACGTACAAGAATTCAAAACACAAACATACAGTATATCCCGCAGGTGAAATATTACTGCGACTACTCAAAATGCTTTCTGTAGCAATTTCGTGTTTCTTAATAACGCGTACACGTGTCTCGATGCAAATGCGCCGAGGCCCTCCACGTCCCATCAGCCACTCAGTGGGATGACAGGCAGCAGACTTCCAGAAAGTACCACAGAGGAGCGAATAAAATCCAACGCCACCAGCCGCTGATTACACGTCAAGTCCCCGTCAAGCAAAACTCAAGGCAATCAGCAAAGTCCGCCTCATTTTGCCGAACAGTCTGTGTGCATGAGTGCATGTGGGGGTGTGCTAAAAGAAAGAACGACAGAGAGAACAAGGGAGAAAGAGAGAGAGGAACAGAGAGAGAGAGAGAGAGAGGGGATGGCAATTATCCACTTTTATATAATATGGTAACAGCTGCCAGTCTTCAGAACAGGGGAATGTCATTTGTTTTAAGCAGAAATAATGATGAGGCCCGGAGGTTTTTGACTCCCATCTTGAGTGTTATGCAACCAACTCAAACTCTGGCTGGGATTGGGAGATGTTTGATTCGGCGGAGCCCCGGATTACATAATTCAAGCGCGGAATGGAGACTTTCATGTATATTTCAGAGAGTATCCATTATTTACTAAAAGGAAGAATATGAATGTCTTTCTCACGGCGTTAGATTTCTCTTCCCCTCTTCCTCATGTCACGCTGTTTTTTGGAGTTAATGAGGAGAGAGTGTCTCTTCAGAGAAGATGAGCAGAATTACCCCCACGGCATTGCGGCAACGACACTCACTGAACATTATTTGTCTTGAAAGACTAATGTGTGTTAGGACAAATAACAGTTGTTGTCAAACAGCTGCAGAGCCCCTGTCAGAGGATGACTCTTCCTCTGCAAACACCTAATCAACAGTGCAAACACGCTTCAGCGCTGATGAAAACTCACGAAACGGTGAAGTCACCGCGCCAAAACAGCAGCAGCAGCATCATCTGCATATGCATCCTTTACGTACGAGGGAAATCCATTTTTTCGACTGTTTCTTTTTTTCACGCTTGAGTTCAAACACAGCGAGGAAGCGGCCAGCCTCCCGAGGGGCCGGCACCGCCGAGTTAGATTCACAGCAAATAAAAGAGCAGGAGAAGGGGACAAGAGACTGCAAAACGCCTGTGAGGGAGGAAGGTGCCTATAGCGCTTACAAGGCTAAAGCCAGAGATCAAAGTGAGGAAGAGAAGAGCGTCTCTGAACTGTAACACACCGGTCGGTCCGCATGACAGACAGTGTGTTAGTAGGAAATCAGGAAATCAGGATCCTTGTGGCTGTTTTATGTGCTTAGTGTGGCTGTAATGCACGGAAACACCGAGTTAAGCTGCTCTCTCAGGGTTTCTCTTCTTTCACACATCCCTGTTCTCTCTCTCTCTCTCTCTCTCTCTCTCTATCTATGTCTCTATCTCTGTCTCTCTCACTCTGTTTTTCTTACCCACTTACCCACTCTGTCACTATTTGTCTTCACTCTCTGCATCTCTCTTTCTCATTCTTTCTCTAGCTCTTTCTTTCTCTCTCTCCCTGTCTATCTCTCTCTATATATTTCAAAGCATACATAGGAGACTATAAATAGATCCACGGCATCATTAGCGGCAGAGGGAAAACCCCCCTGTGATGATGGAGCGGCAGGAGAGCCCTATAGGAGCGCAGTGCACACAGTGGAGTTTCTGAAGGAAGGCCTAAAGCAGAGGCTAGTTCATTATCAGCCTTAGCCATGCTGGTGCAGAACTGCAAATCCAACAAATCCATGAAAACTATCCACAGCAGAACTGAGGTCAGGTCTCGCTGTATTTTATGTATTTTGAAGTGCTGTCATTCCTGTCTTCTTCGTGGATTTTTGGAGGTTATTTTATAGGCTACTTGTAGTGTGATCTCATAAAAAGTCGTAAAAAGAGCACAAACTGTGAAACGCAGATTTACGTGCTGTGGACACAAATTATGTGAAAATTACATTTCCTGTCTTATTGGTAGGACACCCTGCCAGCAGATCGTACAACAAGGAGCACCGGCTATAAATTCTTCTTCATAGATCTTTTATATAGGCTGTGTAGCGTTAGCCAAGCTGGAACCAGGACAATGTTGGTACATCTGCTAAATTAGCATTAGCCATTCAAGCACAGATCATCAAGGAGCTTTCTGTAAGCAGACAACCCAGCTGTAATCTTCTAGACTGGGGCAGCGAGGCGAGTGAGCAGGGAGACTGCTGTTGTTAAAGTAACCGTAGGCCATTAGCATTATCCTTAAAGTGAGACAGTGAGAACTTGTAGCAGCTCTAAAGCTGGATGGTTAGTTAATTTTAACGAAACGCATCTAAACCTGCCAGGTTTGTTTAGCGGATTGGTAAAATAGACATAAAATTAGACACACACAAAAAAAATTTCAATGCCAGCATTTCTCTTTTCCCATGAGACTTTGAGCATAACTTATTTTGTTTACAGTTAGCCAGACAGCTAAAGTTTTTTTGCGCTATTGATTTGTAATGGACTTCACTAATGATGAAGATTGAGAGGTTATGAATCTACAAGCCATAAGCCATAAAATAAAAGGCAATACCAACTTTGGATGGATAAAAGCTCTATCTTCATACTTTGGATAATGCTAATCACCTACGATAACAATATAGACCTACTGTATGCTAAGCATTAGCATACGCACCGGACAGAGCTATCTACCAGAGACACAGAGATGATTTTGGTGCCAATCCTCTCATCAGATATTGGGTAAGGTGATCACGGATCAATGGGCCAAACTCCCAAAAAGTTGGTGTACTCCTTTAAAACTACTGAGCTCGGTGTCACTTACAGCCAAACCAGCCAAGTCATAAAAAGTTTAGTATTGTAAGTGGAGAACAGGAGTTAGCTCAGTTTGCTCAGGCAGTGAAGCTGCTTTCAGCTCCGTAGTCTCCAGTGTAAGGCTCAAACAGAGCAAATAATTGCAGAACTTCGGATAGTGCTAGTTTGCAGATCCAAATCACGAAGGGGACACTTGATATTAGCATTGGGGCACATTGCTGCACAGGGAATGAAAACCTAGGGAGTGCAAAAGTGAGGATGTAATTCTATAATGTACATTAGAGATCTAGATCTATTCTTTTCTATATAGGTACAGTTTCTGTCTGACTTCAGTGGCAAGGGGATATTGTAGATTCAGATATTCTCTCATCTGTATAGTCTGTATTTTTAGGCATAGAAAACAAAATAGAAGGGAGTCAAAAAAGGGAACATCAGCTGTTTGTGTTAATGCTCATGGATAAGCATTTAATTCAAGAAAATGCCAGACAAAGATTTGCAGCCTAACAATATTCTGTTAATAAACTAGTCGATCTGCATGTGCATGTATCTGTGGTAAGTGGACAAATTCCTTGTTCAAATAAAGTTGTTATGGGTGTTGGTTTTTGTCGTCATTACAGCCTGCTAATGAAGGCATGAATCTACATGCAACGTGCTGCTGGACAGAGCGAGGTGGAGGAAGCGGGGAGCGAGTGCCGCAGTGTGTTCGTCCAGACTGAGGCTCGGTGGCCCTGCCAGGTTTAGCACCGAGGGAAAGAGACCGCAGCATCTCGCCCTCTCTCTCTCTCTCTCTCTCCCTCTCTCTCTCTCTGTTTCTGGTCTTCTTTCTGTTTTATCTGATTTCTCTCTGCTTCTCACCCTCTCTCTGTCTGTTTCTGTGTGACTCTCTCATGTGCCTCATCCATATTCTCTTTTTTGTCTTCGTCCCTGTGTTTCTATCACTTTCCATCTCTCCGTCTCTCTCTGTTCCTGTCTTTCATTTTCTTCCCTTTCTTCTTCATGTGCCCCTTCTTTATTTTCTCCACCTCCTCATCCATCTTTCTCCCTGCCTCTCCTGCTCTCACAGCATTGACAGGAGTCTCTCTGAGTTGTTTACCACATCCACTGACCCCTCCCTCCCTCCCTCTCTTTCTCTCTCTCCCTCTCTCTCTCTCCCTCTCTCTCCCTCTCCCTCTCCCTCCCTCCCCAGTATTCATAAGGAACACTCAGTCGGTCTTGCTGGCACCCAGTCGTCCCTCTCGCCTCCTCGACAGTCACGCTCTGATGCCTCGGCTGATTGCATAAGAACATGGTGTCAAACGGCCACTCAGTCATCGCCAGTGGAGAAGGGTGGGGTAGCACCAACACCACTACCCACAACAAAAACAGTCATACAGAGTGTGTGTGTGTGTGTGAGTGTGTTTATATATTGGGGTTGGGCATTGCAGGAAATTTCTCAGTGCCGAACAACTTTTGATAACGGTTCTGAAATGACCCTTTTCTGATAGCTTTCCTTGTTAAATGAAAGTACATTTCATCATGTAAACGAGTAAATCATTTTCTCAGTGATGTATGCACCTGTCTGTTGCTATTCTACAGAATCCAACCATGCTGAAAAAATGGTCATAAAAAAAAAATCGAGGTCCCATTATGAGATCCCAACATTTTAAAGTTTTTGAGTTCCTTTCAAAACATTTGGATGTGTTAAATTTGATGTCAGTATCAGAAATTTGGAACGTATACTGATGCATGTGCGCGTGCATGAGTGTGTGTGTGTGTGTGTGTGTGCGTGTGCGTGTGCGTGTGTGTGTGCGTGTGTGTAGTCTCCGCACTACTAGGTGAGGGCTTTGGCGGAGAATTTTAAGCCTCATCTGCGTCTTTGGTTATGCTGTAAGTGCATTGATGCTGATTTATGAATAACTGATATGCCCAGTCTGAACTGAGAAATGGAAAGTGATGGACTTTATAGAAAAAAAATAAATAAATAGGCCACAACACCCCTCTGGTAAAAACAACCATCAGCACTTTAGATTTAGAGTTTTATACCTAAACCTTACGGGAACCGACTGGGCCCAAAGGATTCAAGTTGATTCGGGCAGAATTTTTATTTGCTTGCATTCGATTTCGGTTGAAAAATACTGTTATTACCAATTTATCATCAAAGAATGATTTGCAATTTGCGTGCTAGTTGAGAGTTCAGGCTCAACAAAATACCCATTGGGCTTCATTTGGGCTTGCACTGAAACTTTGCGGGTTGAGTCAGACCAGACTCCAAAGCCGAGCTCCAGTGAGAACACCTACTCTCTTTTCAAACAGCAGACGCTCCCCTACCTATACTGCATGAGTCCATAACGCCCCCCCTTTAATGTCTGACACTAATCGGATGATAAAGCCGGTGGTTTAGGTGCACAATAGCTTGAATGCCGCGGATTTAGGTGTGGATTCTGTTATTCTCTTCTGAATGGACTCTCTAATTCTCCCTCCTTTCTCTCTCTCTCTCGCTCACACGTCGCACTCACACACACATACACACTAATCGGTCAGTCCCCCCCCCACCCGATGGCTGCTATTCTCTTTTCTGACATCTCTCTGCGCCGATAATTCCACCGCGGGCCCCCCGGCCATCGATCGGGACACAAAAGGAGACGGTGTTGCCATCAATAACCCTGGAATCCTTTGCAGACAGCCACCCAGGCCACTGAGATGCCGTTGTCATCGGCGACGCTCTGCTATGTTTACAGGGAGGTATGAAAAAGGAGGAAAGAAGAGAGAGAGAGAGAGGGGCGGACAGAGAGGATAGAGAGAGGAAGAGAATAATGCACACACACAACAAACAGCAAACAGCATCAAACCGCTGTCGGTGTAACCTGGGTCTGGAGGCAGGAAACTTTGATAATGATTCGGTGAGCTGCAGAGGGAACATGGAGAAAGACAGAGAGAGAGAGAAAGAGAAAAAGAGGGAGAGAGAGAGAGAAAGGGGGTTATGACCAAGTTAATTAGATCAAAATGCCCAGAAAGATCCAACGAGTGCTTCAAAGTCTGGAGAGCCTGGCAGATCTGAGAAAGGCTGTTTACTGTTTACTGTCAAGAAGTGTGTGTTTGTTTGTGTGTGTGTGTGTGTGTGTGTGTGCGTGTGCATGCCCAGAGAACAGAAGCCAATTAGTGTGACAACATTGTGAGGCACATGGGTGCTGCTGAGCGGAGTAGCACTTAGGCTCTGCCTGCCTTTAGAGCCGGTGAAACTCAAACAGCATTTTGAGACGCTGCTGTTCTCAAACGGCCCTGAGCTTGATGGCACACTGTAAAAACCTCTGTGGTATTTCCTAAACATTTGGGCAGGCAGTCTGCAGAGGAGGTCGGGGCGAACAGTCTCAGTCAGCAACCACCCGAAGCAGGCAGAGCCTCCGGCGAGGCCAGGAGCTTCCTTTGGACAGAGGCTCAGGCAGGTTTCACTTGTTCCCTAAACTGATGTTTTCCTCCCTGCGGTAGTTTTACAAATTGTGAAACACTTGAAACACCGGGAGTCGTCGACTAATCAAGGATCACTGGACCAGAGCAAGATGGGAGGAAAGGGGGCGTGCTTAATTCATTTTGTCCTCTCTGCTCAACTTGCAGTGCACCGCGCAGAACCTAATGTTTCCAAAAACTGGGGCAAACGGATGCTGACATTTGGAGGAGGGGGGGAGTGTGACAAAGTAGTAATGCCACTTCCATGCACCTGGTCCACTGGGTGAAAAAAAAGCTTTTTCATCTGATAGCACTGGTGACATTTAAAAACCACGCATGCATTTGTATTACTCACATCTGTTCTGGCAGCATTTAGATTCTGACCCACAAAAATGGAAATGTTGACATATCACTTAACATTTTCTCTCTCTGTTTTAAACCAAGGCAAACGGCATGCAGCATTCAGAAAGATCTGAAAACAGGCAAAAGGGGAAATGACTGAGAATCAGACAATACAGCATTAATCTCCAATTAACAAGACTGAACACAATGTTTAAAAGCCAATGGGTTAGACAATATTCATTCATTCGTACTTCAGACCTAGAATATGTTTAATGTAAATATATTCTGTAGGGATGGGACGATATATCAACATTCAGTGTATCACAATACAAAAATGTGACAATACGTATCGTGGGGCAGAAAAATGAATCATGATATTAGCTACATTTTATTCTGCTGTAGTAATCACAAATGAGACGGCTTGCCCATCACAATTTCACAAGCTCTCCATCCAAATTATATTATTTTCACTTGCAATGACATTTTTAAATGATTATTTTGAAATTACATTAAATTACATTACGTTCTAGCAAGCCAGTGCCATTGCTAGAAAGATTTGTGGCTCAGAAATAAACATAATTCTGCAGAGTCATACTTTGGTGTCATTGAACTTTTATTTGTTACATTGTATCGTGGTTTTATCGGATTCTGAACCCCATCATATCGTGAGATGAGCATATCATCCCATCCCTGATATTCTCACATCCTTTCTTCCAAACACACACTATGCCAAACTGCGAGTCCACAACAAGTTCACACACACCCCTGAGCAGGAGTGCGGGCGTTTGGCCAAGTATGGACATTGGGAGATGAAAACGTACCAATGGAAACTGTTGTGCTGCTCTGCTGACGCCAAGGACAGATAGAGAAGGGAGCACTAACATGGGAGGGAGCGCTGACATTTTCGGGAGAGGTGTGTGTGTGTGTGTGTGTGGGGGGGGGATTCCTCCTCTAGGGCCTGAATATTTCTATTTCTACATGTACGGTTTTAGGCTCTCAGTATGCTACTGCAGTGACTTTCTTGGAAACAATAGCCAATTGCATTATGTCATCATATTAAGCTCATTTTCAATCCCCTGTCCTTGGAGTAGATTAGCACAGACATAAACAGGGTTTAGGCGTCCTTGCTCAGGGGCACGATTGGGCAGTATTGGCCATCGTCGGCTCCAGCAATCAGGCCAGCAACAATTTGACTTCTAGACTTCCTCTCTAATCCACCTCCCAACATGCCGGTCATATTACAGTGGCAGCCGCTGAAATCTCTCAAAGTATTTTGCTTTTTGCTGTATCATGCCTCAAACTGCCTCGAGAGACAGCAAAAAAAGTCTCTGAAAATGGGAGGATTATGTGATACCGCACCATTTATTAAAGGCAGGTCTTGAACTGTCAACATATAACATATTAGATACATTAGCGATGTGAATAGCAGTTGCAGCTGAATAAATCAGTCTGCCTGTGTCTCCTAATGCGAAGGATGATTTCAGTTTGTTTTTTTTATCACATTAACTCACAGCCGCCTTGGTGGGCACAAAGCAATTGTAATCCTGTAATAGGGGACTGCAAACAAACTACATCTGCAGCCACTGAGGTGTGTGTTTATGATAAAGCATTATGGATGAGAATACAGCATGAGAATATAATATTTAGCAGGCATTTTGAGTGAAGCAGCTCAGATCATTTTGAGGTAAAATACCAGTAAAACATCACAAAATGTACAAATTGTGGAACATGTCATACTTCTCTACAGATTAATTGGATGTTGCATTATCTATTAAGGTAAATGTCCTGATAGTATGAATATTTCCATTATATTCAGTGTAGTTGGTAGCTGGCTATGCAGTTCAGGCTTTCAGATAGAGACCCAGCTGAACCAGCAGTGTGGTGAGCTACTGCCACCTAGAGGCTGGAGTTATTATTTTACATTACTTCAGCAGTGGTGATTCTAGTAAACCAGGGAAGACAAAAGAGCCCTTTCTAATTTGCATACCCAAGTTATCGTTATTACATTTGCATGGAAGAGACAGACAGTACATGAAAGAAGCTTCACACTATGTTTGCTTTAGTATAAACTCATATTTAAATATGCAAAGGCTGCAGTTGTCTTTTTTTCCAAACCAGAGAATGTGTCATCGCAGGGTTTCACCTACAGATCTATATATGTATGTTGATCTAGAGGTAGAGATGGAGAGATAGATAAAGATCTCTCTCTCTCTCTCTCTCCCTCTCTCTCTCTCTCTCTCTCCCTCTCTCTCAATTTTTTTAGTAGCAGTGGAGAATGAAGGTGACTTTGGTTTTGGATCGATACCCATCTCTATTTTGGAACAGGTTTTGTCTCCCTGTTCAGATTGTAGGTCTAAAAATGTTCGTAACTTGATAAATTATTGTGAAATGTTATCTAATTATTTGTTATCCCACTGTTTTGGGGGAAATTTGGTTAAAATATAAAGGTGTCATGGTGGACAACAACCAGTGAATACACAGTATGTAGAGGAAAAACCAATTCGTAAAATCGCTTGGATGAATAAAGATCAAATCACACAGTCAGATATCACATGGTGCGTTCAGGTGCTGGTGGGAAAGTCTGACATCCAAGTTGTCTGCCAAGCAGCATTGCATTCATGTGCTTTTTTGTATAATATAACTAAATTATGTTACGATGGTTGGTCTGGCTAACTACAAATGTGTAATAAAAGTGTTTTCTTAGCGTTGAGGGGCACAAAATTAGATTTTTCCACTATGTTGGGAAGGTTAAAGGTTATCAGTGCGTCATAACACTCGGATAGCAAAATTTTCTCCGACTTTCCGACTTCATCATCCAACTTTGAATGGTGTTCATATGAAATTTCCAAGTAGGAAGTTCATTTTTACAGTATATCCAATAGCATCTGAATGCAGGGACAGTGAAAGGTGAAAGCCCAATTTGCACCCAATTTCCCCACAGGGATCATTTAAGTTTCAGCTTAGCTATCCTAGAAGAAATGATGATTTCATTCCAAATGATAGTCGATATTGATTCATAAACCCTATACTGCGACTGGGCAATTCAATATGATTTATACACAGTCTGATTACACAGTGTGATGTTTAGGCTGTGACAACAATCTCTCTTGTGATTGGCCTTTCATTAACCTACATTAAGATTGCAAAAATCATATCAACACTACAAATAATCACCACCAGGAGTCACTTTTGATCAATTTTACACAATTGGACCATATGTATGACTACTGTATTTCTACATGTTTTGTGTGATAGGCTATTGATTCCTAAATGAGAAATTCTTCTTTTTCCCACTTTCCGCCTCCCAGCAGACAGGTCAAAGGTCAGGGTCAGCTACAGAGCAGCAGCCCTGGAGCTGGTAGGGCTTCAGTGTGTTGCTCATGGACACTTCAGCAGGGAGGATGCTTGTTGTCACAGGGGCTTGAACCTGTATATTCTGGTTGATGAACGGTCTTTCTAAATAACAAGGCCACCCTGCTGCCCCTTTTCTCCACAGCAGTAACAGTATAATGAGTGTTGTGTGGGTGGGCGGCCCCGGTGGGAATGGCACCCTGAACCCTGACAGTGTTAATACCACACCTACTCACTGGGCTACATGGGATCGCTGTTACTCCTACTGCTGCATGCCAGTTTCACAGATACAGAAACAATGCAGAGACTAAAAAAGACTAAAAAATAGAATTCCAAATAGATTTCCCTGTTAAAAAAACGTCTGTGTTTAGGAATATGCTTTATTCATGTGTGGACAACTAGTCCTATAAGATATATGACATATATCAAACAGCAAGACTCTTTGCTGACATGTATATACATGTCAGCAAGTATGCCACTGGGCATTTTATGAGCTATAGCATAGTCACCTGACCTGTAGAATAGGCAGTAAAAATATCTACTGAAGTTTCAATTACTCCTGCTTACTCCTAAGTGGGTAGTCCATCTTTTCCAAGGCTCTAACTCATTCCAATGTTTCCTTCCTTGAGAATTTCAGCTAGCAATGAGTGCAGGAATCATTTTAATGCAGAAACTAAGGTTTTCTCCCAGAACTATTTCCAGTATTAGTTTCATTGTGGCTCTGAATTGTGGCTCTGAATTGGAAAAGATATATAACATATCATGATATAAAACATCATTGGATTGTTATATATATTGCTATATATGTGTGTGTGTTGCTGAGTGAGTGTAGAGGAAACATTTCTTTCTATTCCATGACAATCAAGTGGAGGAAGTAGGTGCACTATGACCCCATCATCTGATATGTGGGTATACTCTATCCTGGCTGTACCTTGTACTCTGTTATGCCCTTACAAAAGGTGTGTTTACTCCATACATACCCTCAGCTACACTGCCGACAGCAATATGCCTCCAACCTTTCCCACCGTCATGGATTCAAGGCTGCGGCTCCTTGCATCGTGGCAACCTGGGACGACAGCACACATGAGAATAGCATCGGCAAGCTACGTGTGGCCTTGCTCTGAAAAGACTGTATGTTTTGATTGTAAAGCCTTGACATTTTAAAAGGGCTGTGTGTGTGTGTGTGTGTGTTCCTGTTGCTTTGCATTGCATCCCTGAGGGGCCAAGCATGCATGCCCCCATCCTATATGTTCCAACATGCCTTTGACTGCATCCATCAGTCTTAATGCTGGCTTACTGATAGGCCAGCAAGCGTTGCAGGAAGGAAGTTTGCTATGCAGTGAATTCCAAAAGGTTATCCGAATCCTGACCTTGTTATAAATGGTACTGATGCCAAAAGAAAACATTAACTTAGATAGCTCACACAACATAAAGGCATAAATCTAACAGTGCCAAGGGCTACATACACCATAAATGTATTATAATGTAATTTATTATAGCAAGCAAGCAACAGTGAACTTCTGCAAATTCAAGATAGCTTACACTTCTTATCTGGATTTGTGTGACAGTACAAATGCACAATGGACATTTACACGGGTCAAATAAAGCACAGATGTAGTACATTTAAAATTTGTAATTGTAAGCAATTCACACGGAAAAATACATTTTGCATACATGTCTTTTGTCATATGTTTTCAAATTTGCAAAGATTGTCCAAAACTGATGTTTTCATATCTAATAAAGTACTATTTCCCTATCTGGAATTAAATGTATTGGCCTTATCAAGTATAATAGATAAAGCGACTTTTATAGCGCATAACCATAAACTTAATTTACTCTTTGCATTTTTATCGTAAGCTTAATGTATGTCTGGACCACAGAGGCATAAAATCTTTGCCAAGGACTGCAGAGGAACGCCTAAAATAATTTCCCGCATAGGTATTGGCCAAAGAGGAAAACAAAAGTGGATTTTATTGGCTGATTTTGCACTATCCCTCATACTGACCAATTAAAACCACGCGTGGGCGGGGCTTGAGACTGGATTTTTTTGTATGTGCTTTTATGGTGTCAGAGGGAGGGGTGCGAGCTGAAAAAAGAGCGTTGTTGTCCGTTGCTACCGGGGACAGAAACTGGGCTGGAGAGAAAGTAGTGCTGTGACCGAGACTTCGGCTTTTACCTCCCAAAAGTACTATCCCAAGAGAAATACCGGTGAGTGTAAGGTTTTAATCAACTTTTATGCATGTTTACTGGGCGTTGAATGTAATTTACTTCACCTTAAATTCACCGCCTTTACCGGGGTTGAAAAATCAGAGACTGTCAAATCGAGTTCACATGGAAGAGATGCCGGAGGAAGTGCTAACGTGCTATAGCTAACGTTAGCCACTTGTGAGCGCTCAAATAAGTGTTTGAGTGTCGTTATATCGCTAGAAAATGTTAGTAAGACTGTTTTTCTAACCATTGATTTGTCATTTAGGCTCTCAGACTTTGGTGATGATGGGCTAACCTTTACTGGCAAATAAGAGTGGGTAAACTTGACAGCAGTGCTGGCTAAGAAGATGACTGGCTAGCCAGCAAACTCAAACATAATACCACTTTTCGTGAGTTGTTGTGATTGGTTAAATTGTCACTTAACCAATCACAGCACTACCGCTTTATTTTGATTATTAATGGCCTGACGATCATAACTTGTATGTGTATATGTGCCTCATTGAAGTGAAATGCTTTCAATCCTTGTTAAAAGTTAAGTCTACAACGGTTTTTTTCAGTTATGCAGACTACTAACTTTGCAACTATCCTCACCAACTAAGAAGTGAGAATACATACAGACAGATGGATGTAATGGAGCAAAAGAATCCAAGTTATTTCCTTTCTGCAGCTCTTATGTGTGAAATTCCCAACCTGTCAAACCGGTAGAAGAGCCCTAGTCTAGCTCTAATAACACTTTTGTCTCAGGTTGCTGTTGCAAACGTCAGACCACAGCAGCTGTTTCTCTCTCTTGTCTTGACATGGGCTGCCAATGAATGACTCTATTCTCCCCGTGTCCATGGTTCTTCCAGTCCTGGACTTTGGGGCACGGTGGTGCTGGGGTACAGGTGATATTACAAAGTGTTTCTTTTGTGGTGATCAGTTATGAAATTAGCTGATTGAGAAGTTTGACATGCAAAATTCACAACGTGGTGCAGTGACAAAGTTACATGGTTGATAATGAACACTGTAGAAATTAGTCAAGACTATACGATTGGGAAGAATTGAGGAACAGTAGGTCCAAATGACTGCCTGGGCATGCAGTCTCAGACACACTGTTTAGTACAAACCAGTTACCAAACAGTCTAAAGGATCTTAAAGCTACGTGTAAGGACCCAAAATGGGTCACAGACCAGTTGATGGTGGGTCCTCATGTGATGATAGTTGCCTGTTTTCATCAAAGAGGGTCTCAAGGTGAGGCTACATTTCTCACATTTGTATCCTGGTTGAGATACAAATGTCTGTAAGTTGTGAGAGGAATGTGATTTATTGTGGCTCCTGATGCATTGAAATGGTGCCTGCTGTTGGACAAGACATACAGCAACAGCTGCACGTCCCAACAACAGTGTGTGTGTGTGTGTGTGGGTGTGTGTGTGTGTGTGTGTGTGTGTGTGTGTGTGCGTGCGCGTGTGCCCTTATGTGTTTTGTTTCAGTTGGTATGCTAGGCTCTAACTGCAGCATTTCTGGAATGCTGGTTGAATTTTGTGAATATAAGACACTGGACAATGGATGTGGATGAACCTGATGCTCACTCTTGGAAAACGTTAAAATGTTTTGCATGTGCTTTGTATTGCCTATCTCTCGGTGTGTGGACCACAATATTCACTTTTGCACTTTTACACAGTGAGGCCAAGCAGGGCTTTAGAGAACCCCAAAAAGGAGATGACAAATTGTTTCTATAAGCAGCAAGATATTAAAAGAAATCACATACATATATATTGTGGTGGAAAGTAACAGATATGAACTATGAGAAAGCCAAGGCTGGTGCTGTTTGGCTCTGTGGAGTCGTCAGACAAATGTGTTTGAATGTCTTCCCAGTTCAGGAGCCCAGCATTGATTGCAACATAATAATGGACTGTAGTCTAGGTCATATGTTACAGTAGAAGCACTGATATAACAATATCAGCCCCAAAATATTCATAACCATCTGGAGTGAGGACCAAGTGCTAGTACAATGCTATTGGATGATGCCAAAATGATGTTTGTCTTTCAAATTAAAAAACACAAGAGAATGATATTGGATTAGAATAGCACCTGCAGAGTCTTTGAAATATAACAGTCTGTAGAAAGCTTTTTTCCTCATAAGTATAGCCTAGCAGTTTATAGGCAGTATTGTCAAGAAAAGTAGTTATAGCAGCACTCTGCATCTCTGCATGAGGACTCTGAGGGCTTGTACTTGGTCAGCAAAAATGGTATCATGCAGATTTAAAAAAAACAATTTCTTGAGGACTAGCAAGGAAAAGTATATGCACCCCCAGGGAGTGTTTACATTAAAACTAAAGAATATTTCTAAATCCACTAACTAGTCTGTGTCCCACTCAGTCCCAGTTTGGGTTTGACAAACAGTGGTATCTTGTGCCTCAGGTTATAAGCTCGCATTATCACCACTGGTGTTAGTTTAAGTCAGAGATACTATCTGAGGAAGCTGTTCTGATAACATTGGGCTTCTTGACAACATTACCAGCTCTAGTAACTGACTAATTACGATATCGTACTGATAGTCTTATCCTTTGTTCGGAGTGTGCTGCCAGTCTACAATGACTAATCCGTTCCTGTTGGGTTTTGTGCAGCCCTTGTGAACCATTTAAAGGGTTCAGATGCCGTGCTGATACTATGTGGCGCAGCAAATGCGAGAACACTGAAGAGTGCAAGAGACATGTCAAAGTTTACAAATGTCTCTTGGCAGAGTCTGAATGCAGCGTGGCTGAAAGTCTGCGCTTGACCGTCGTGCTGGCAGAGAAGTGGGTGTTAGATTGCAGTTTAAAGCCTCGTGCCTCCGTTCTCTCTCTCGGCTCGGTTTTTGTGTGTCTGTGACAGAAAAACAGGATATGCTATTTCGCACCCTCTGAGAACAGAGGTTTGTTTTTTCGTTGCGGTTTTTAACCTGCTGTTGCAGTGCAGGTTGGCTAAGGCAAGAGCGAGGGAAAGCCTGTGATGTATGGCAGTGTTTCTTTTATAGTTATTTAGCAGTGCTGCTGAGCCACCACAACAAGAACATTGCTACAACTTGAAGATGTGACAGAAACACGTATGCATACGAAACACAGACAAGTATGGAGGGGATGTTTAGCATTCATATTTTTACAACTGACAGTTTAGGCATTTATCAGATGCTCTTATCCAGAGTGAGGTACAATAACTTTTTTAACATAGGCTAATAAGGTAGCCAATTATGAAGTTTTACCTCTGCAACCTGCACTAGAATCAAAAGTGTGACCAAAATATAGATTGATGTCAAACCAAACCAAACTTACAGCCCAACCACCTGTGCTACAAAGAATTACCGAGGGAAATATTGCTGTATTGAATTTCACTTTTTGTTGGAATGACACTGCTTAGAATTACAATTAGCTAACACATTGCCTTTGGAGATGTATGTTGTTATGAGCTAGCCTAATAAATATCCTCCTAAAACTGAATTAGCAAGCTAACAGTGATTCCACCTTCTAATGTGTGAAATATGATTACCGCAGTCATTACAGTCTTAGTGCATGAGGCATCCAGCGACTGAAATGTGCTGCTTCAAACTCTCACCAGGCCAGATGGAGGTAATGTGATATACACTATTTAGCTGTTCCCAAACTCGAAATGAAACTGCTTGCAGCAGCAATTTTGTTTGGTACAGTCCAACTATGAATCACAAGCTGCTTTGTGACAAAGATGAGAAATCCCAGAGGATTTCCTTCCAGCACTGCACACCGCACCGGCGCCAAGCCTAATATCTGATTGGGGTATTAGCTGAACACGCAGTTGCATGGGTGAAGCCTTCTCATTGCATTAATTTACTGTTGATGCCAGACAAGGTTCGCCTGCAGCACTGCAAGAGGGTCCTAAGGCAAGTTCGATCACACATTTGGTTATGTGAATAAATTGATTGACTTTATAATTCCTTCTCCTGTGTTCATTCAACAGTGACTGCTGCACCAAGAACAAACAAATATGAAGTAATTACAGAATCCAAATAAGAGCCATTTTTAAACCACAGCAGGTATTGCAGCTGTTTGCTGAAATAGGACCGAGAGCAAACCAATATCCAAAAACTAAAATGGTCCCATTGTTTGAGGCCTTAATCAGTGGCATTAGACTGATTCAAGCCATAAGTAACCCTCAGACTGAATTTAGTAGCACTTTGCAGCTCTTCAGAAAGGGTTAGCCTATGCCAATTTTGACAGTATCTGAATGGTAAATTAACTGCAGTCATTTGATTTTTCTGTTATTCCAATCTGTATCCCCTCTTTGGGACCTAGGAAGTTGTCAGAATACGTTAATCAAGTTTTCAATCAAGAGCTTCCTAACTGGCTTTAAAATCTGGAAGGTGATTTGTAATTTCAAGCGTTAAGTTATAAAAAATATGCTTAGCTGGAAAGAAATGACAAAACTAAGTCTATTGAATTCAACATGAACAAGGATAATGGCCACTGAGGTCATGCTTGATGTCTATAATAGCAGAATGATGATAGTCAGCAAACACACATAATCTTTTTTGTATTTTTGGCAACAACAGAATACTTTGCTGCAATGTGGAGTTGTGCACATCTCCTGTAAGGGTAGCTGAACTCAATCGTTACACCTTTGTAGCTCATTAGACATGACAAACTCGGTAAGAAGTTTAGCCCCTCAGCCCCTCAGCCCCTGGCTCTTAGTCCCCGGCTCTCCTCCTGTTATCAACCACTAATCATCCAGTTTACAGTGGTCCGCCGGCCACCGCTGACTCAGCCAATACTGCCATCTGGGCTGGAACAGAAAGCACAACAGACTTCTCACTGGCTGTAGAGCCTCAGATGCTAGGCTAACAGATTGTGTGTGTTTGTGTGTGTGTGTGTGTGTGTGTGTGTGTGTGTATATGACCAAGAGAGAGAAACTCGGTGTGGACAGTATATAATGGGAAGTGATAAGGAAGACAGAAGTTTAACTGGGGCTGCACAATTTATTGCATACAATTGCCATTTTAGTTACCACAATTAACTATTTTAGAATATTGGTAGGCCTATATCGGCAACATTAAACTATTTCATTTCACTCAGAAGGATTTGAAAGTAGTCAGTATTGACATAAGATGTACAAACTGGTGTAAAACAATTTTGTTTCTCAAATCAAGGCTAATAATCATGCTTAATAATAACCACATCTAGCAAAATATTCAGGATTAACATTTTAACCATAATTGTGCAGCCCTTAATTATAATGAACACCAGGAAGCTCCGGTTTAGGCCTGTTTTGATTGGCATGATATTAGCATGCTAGCTTGGACACTCGCACAGGGAGTCTTTTCAGTCTTGTTATTTGGTAAAGCGGGATTAATAAATCTCAGCTACCTTAATCAGAACAGCTTAAATCTTAACAGCTTAATACTTTGTTTTTTTTTTACCACCAAAGCTACCAGTGTCCAATGTTCACCAGGCATAACGTTCCCCAGTCATTTTTCAGATATTTGTTTGTGTTCATTGTTGGCCTTCCAGGATTTTTTTCCCCCCTGTCCTTTTTTCCACCTGAGGAAATGAGTTATTTGTATATGGCTGACCACAGCTGTGTCGCAGTAAAAAGCTATGCAAATCAAACTGGCTGCTCGAGTTCCTGTTTTACTCCAAACTACCTGTGCGTCTGTCTGTCTGTCTGTCTTTCCGTTTCAGTCTGTCTGTGTGTCTGTGAGAATGTGTGTTTGAACTGCACAGCTTTATGACCTTACACACTTCCCGCTCACGTTTCACTTTTTATACTCACATCCTGTCAGCGAGACAACAGCTCTCTGTACGTCTGTTCTCCCTGCAGATCTCAGTACGCTCTCACTGCCTGCTATTGTGCTGAGGCTGTGCTTGTAATTGTCAGTTGCGTTATGTTTAATATCGCTCAATTCCTCCAATCATTCTTATATTTTATTTTTCTTAGCTGTGTGTTAATATTGTTTGCTGTTGCAACGACCCAATCCCCCTACAGTAGTCATTAAAGTTTCATCTTATATTAGGAAGTAGAGCTTTGACATGAACCTGGGGGATGCGAAGCCGCCAACACTGCAGCCTGTTGTATTTCAGATGCAGACAGGTAGAATGCATCTATGTCTGTAGAGAGCAATGTTCATGGCTCTCAGTTTTTTCAGCGTTTATGTATTTTTGACTCCTATTCACTTCAATTGGACATTTATGTTTTTTCACCCTGTCCTCCTCCTTTTTTATGTGTAGTCCTGATCACAGCCCTTAATTTTAGGCCTCATATAACACTGTAAGGGCTCGTGCTGCATCATGTCAGATAAGTAGTCTGTTGTTTTTGAAACCTGAGTGGGGGTACGATGGGGTTATTGAAAATGCACACCATCTGTCCTATCGATTTCGTTCATCTCTGCCGGTTCAAACTACTCTCAACAATGGACTTCTTTGCTTTGGCACAGTCTATTTATGTACAAATGCCCAAAGCACAGTTCTTTCTAGGCCACAGGAAAATGGAAAGCCTTGGAAAATGGGCTACAGTACAGAAACTAGCCTAAAAGATATGAAAATACAAGATAAAATTGGTTCAGAGTGTGTTTTTTCCTCTGTTCATTCCTTGTCACCTGCTGTGCCGCTGAGTTCAAGGTCAAAGTCACACTACACAGGCAGAATAAATCAACAATAATTATCAACTGGATTTTTTTCTCGTCACTATACCTTTCTTCTTCAAAGCCCACTATGTCGATTGCCATTCACCAAACTTTAAGCCCTCCACAAACAATTTGGCCCATATGCATTGTCTCAAAATGTTGCTGTTGTATTGTCACACTTTTCCACAACAGTATTTCAAGAGATCTGCTCTGTGTATCACGCTGTCTGTCTGGTTTATGTAGAAAAACTAGCTGTGAGACATTTTTCTCTCTCTGGCATGATGCTAGGTCTGCTAGTTTGAAAGCATCTTTAGTAGGGATGTAACAAAAGTTTGTGACAAAATTTTGAGATGCACAATTTTGACAGTATGCATCATGGAGCCTTGACGGATATTAGCCAGATAGCTGGGTGCTGTTGCCCCACCTGCTTTTCTGCTTTTCACAGCTGGCAGAAGGATCTTGGCTGCAGCCTTGGCCTCTGCCTGACTGGCTTTTTGCGACTCAGCAGCACACTCATTGATCTTAGCAGGTGCAGGAATGTAGAGATTTACAGCTGTTTATTGTTCAGGACAAGCTAACGGTCTGTGGAAGCAGGAATATTAGGACATTTAAAAAGACAGCAGCCATGCTTTGGTGAGAAGGGTGTAACAGCCCAGAAACCAGTGAAGGGACCAAAACGGTAACAGCTTGGTCAAGGTAGGGACTGACTGTGTCGAAATTGATTCACAGTTGGTGTGTGTGTGTGTGTTAGGGCTGCCCAATTATGGCTAAAATTCTGATCCCGATTATGTTGCGATCATGATGATTAATCCCGATTATCAGTCTCGACAATTTGATTATGTAACTACTTGGAACTCCAGTGAGTGTTGTAAGTAAAATGAAATGTTTGAATGAATTTGCCCATGTGCCAGGACTGTATGATTACTAATTGTGGAAACTAAAACTGCAATATATGCATAATTAATTGTATAGCCTGTGTGTGTGTGTGTGTGTGTGCGTGCGTGCGTGTGTGTGTGTGTGTGTGTGCATGCGCGCGCCCGTCTGTGTACAAAACAGGTCAGTGGTTCCTGAAACTAACCAGTCACATCTCAGTTTGGAAAGGGCAAACCTATTTTAATAGCAAAGCATTGTTTTCACTGTTAGTTTGCTAATGGTCTCAGTTCCTCTTTTTTTCTGGCAGGCTCTTCTGCTTGAGCTTTGCACTGCAGGCCTCCCTACTTGTAATTGAGGGCGTGTTTAGCTAGACCCTCACTTATCAGGGATAGTAACACCACAGCAGGCAGCTGCAGAGCAAAGGTAACAAATTGAGAGCAGGCTAAGGAGGAAATAAGCATTTGGCCTAGATATTCTGCGTGACTGAGCGAGCACACTTGATGTGGACCTTGGTCCAGACAACCGACTTGTCTTACAACAGAGATAACACCTGATCTCTTTGGGCCTATAAAGGTCAGGTATGCAATATACTGGTGTTGGAGAAAAAACTGTCTACTACACACCAGTATGAAGTGATTTGTAACGATCAGCAGATATTCTACACAGTAGAGCCGACATTTAGGGAAAGCCACAAATCGTTTGTTTTTGTTGTTTTCTGAGGAAACACCGGTATACCCTGTTGTCGCCTCTCTAAACTATGAACAAAAATCTCAGTGTTTTCTGTTTTGTATCATTATGTGATCCTGTGTAGCTCAGTGGGTAGAGGGATTAGGGATAAGGAGTTCACCCATACTAAAAATGTATCCACTCAGTGAAAGCAAGGGGCTTTGGATAAAGGCGTTTGCCAAATGGCATCTAATCTGGAACATCAAAACACACTTATCTGCCATCAACAAGTTAGAGAATTTGTTGATGTTAAAATTCTTCAGGTAATCTTTAGCAGCAGCCCATCTCATATTGGATAAATCTGTCTTCTTACTGCAGCTTGTTGACCGAGTCTTGTTAGCTTCGGCTAGCTTAGCTGGGCTGCCTCCACCCAGCAGAGAAGAAGCCTGTAGTAGTAGTGGAGATTGCTTGATGGTCTCTCTCTCACACACACACACACACCCACACTAGTTTCTCACACAGAGTCAGTCACACACAGACATGGTTCCCTTTGTATCTGCAGTGCTTTTGACATGCAGGGCTTGGCAGAACAGAAGTGGCATTGAGCAGCAACGTAGGAGGAATTCTACGCCTGGAGTCCCACACTACGCAGTAATGGCTGGTAGTAGCCAGGCAGACACTCTTCATCCTCCTCTCCGAATACCAAACGCCCTCGCTTTTGCTTTCTTTCTCACTTTCCTACTCAGTTTTTGCCTTTATTTTGCTCTCTTTCTACCTTCTTCATGTTCTCTCATGTGCCATGGCAGTCTCTCTCTCTCTCTCTCTCTCACTCACACTCACACACTCACACTCACACACACATACACACACTCTGTCTCTCTCTCATTGACAGAGGCCTCTCTTGACTTGTTTACTACATCCACTGACCCCTCCCTCTTTTCTCTTTTAGCTCTCTTCCAGATGTCTGAATAGAAAAAAGTAGAAAACGTCCTCTTTTAATGCCGTCACACTGATTCCGACCCTGACTAGTAGCCACTGTTAGTTTTCGCCTCTGCTGCCATTATCGGCGTCCCGCTCCCTCTCTCTGGACTAGAGGCCAGATGTGGAGCGAGGGATAGTGGTGAGTTTGTAATGGCAAGTGTAAAATCAGGCAGCAGGCCCAGCTGGCTTAACTGGAGGGCTTCACAGAGCCAGCAGCTGAACAGAGCCGAGTACTGCTACTGAGGAGAAGACTCAGACTGTGCTTCACTATTACAAACTCAAGTGTGTGAGTGTGTATGTTTGTGTGTGATATGCGATGTGTGAGTGAGAGAGAGCAAGATGAGTACTTAGAAACGAGCTTTGAGCCTAATGTGCGGGTGCGTTTGATAGAGAGAGGCTACAAAGAAGTGTGTGTGGGTGCAGACTTTCCTGTGTGTGTGTGTGAGAGAGAGAGACAAAAGCTTACTACTACTGAAGAGATTTTTAGACAGTGTGTACAGAGTGTTTAGAGAGACTTTGAGTCCTAGAAGGTTAAGGGTGTAGAACCATGAAACATTTGTGCTGTTGTGTGAATAGGTGAGTTCAAATAAAGTATTTAAAGTGCGTGTATGTGTTTGTTGGCGAGTTGAGGGTGAGAGAGAGAGAGGGAAAGATAGAGTGAATGATACAGCAGGGCAAGGCTGCCATTGTGGTAGTGGGCAGGTTCCCCCTTTTCCACCCAGCCCGCCCTCTCCTCCCTCCCCCTCTTCCAACACCCCCCACCCCCCCAGCCCGTGTCCATATTAGGGCAAAACTCAGCCAACCCTCCCTCAAGCCGAGCTCAACCCCCCACACGCCCCGTTGTCACATTTGCTCCAGCAAAAGGAGCCTGAGGGAGACGCAGCTCCCCTAACCCAATTTGAAGGCCTGTTTTTGCGGCCAGTCAAAACAGCGGAGGGCTTTTAAAAATGTATATGAAAAGCCCGGGCTGACAGAGCTGTTTTTGTTGTGGTGGCGGGGTGGTGTTTTTTTTTATTGCAGGCCTACTGTTAATGAGTTTAACTTGGGTGGGGCTTTGAAAATATGCCACTTGGTGACCGCTGTTATGCAAAAATGCTTCACAGTTTCACAAGTGCATACATCTTTAGCACGAGTGGCCCCAGTGGGAATTAAACTCTTAACCCTGGCAGTGTTGGTGCCTTGTGTTACCCATTGAGCCATACAGGACCAGAACGGCGTTGTGGTCAGGGTCCTAAATCAACACCCGCCAAGCGCCAAATGCTGGTAAAATTGATCTTTGGCAGTAAATAAGGGTTGCCTGCTACACTGGCTGGTAACTCTTTGAGCCTATAACATTTGAATGCCTCGGTTATGTACAGTCTTTGGCCTTTGCCTTTCTCAAATTTTGTCCCTGCTGAACACCATACACTCTTATCTGATCATTAACCAATCAAATCAAAGGAAAACAATGGCTCTGTCTGTATCAAATAGGCTCCTGATGGCTAACACAGCAGTAGTGTCTAAACTTCTGCAAACTTTTATTCCTGCTTCTCCGCCACCTGGATGGTTTACTAGCCTAACACTTGAGACTTAATGTTGTTCCCATATGGCGACACATAGCAGGTGTGAGGCCACCAAAAACAAAAAAATGAAGATCAAGACAAATAAGATCCTCTGAATAAGTGAGTGAGAAAGTTTTAAATTAATACTTTAAATCTGCTCGTCTCTTTAATGAATGTTTGACACAGTACCTGATTTTATATGCAAAACAGCGTAGAAAATGGTTAGGGTGACATATTTCTATGAGAAATGTATATCAATTATTTTGGCCAGTAAAATTTTGGCAGGTACATTTTATTTTGTTTACTGGCAATTAAGAGGTGAGCCAAAAAGTACATTTTGGACCGTGGATGTGTTTGTTTGTGTATTTCGCGCGGCAGCCTAAATAACTGCATTTCTCACTGTTCAGACTATTAGCTAAGGCTGAGTATTGAGGGGCTTATGCATTATTTTTTTATTAGTCTGTTTTTTCTCTATTAACCTGGCATGTAGGTCATACATTGTTGTGCTGTGGTAAAAGCCCTCATTTTGAACTGAGAACTACTAGAAGTGTGAGGCTTGCTTCACTCAGTCTGTGTACGCCAGTTGACATATTCACTCTCCTCTGAGACATTTTAGACTTAAAAAGGGAACAAATGCTGGAGACTCTGACTGAAGTCTGCTTAAATTTGGTTAGGCTCTTGTTTAGTGATTACGGTGTTGAAATACAATGGCATCATGAAATTTCCCTCTAATTTAGGGATTTCAGTTTCAACTTGTTTGCTTTAGTGCTTTTCATTCAAATGGCCAAATGTGGAACAATACCTAGTTTGTGAACAAATCGAATACTGCAGTAGAGTGAAGCCGATGGAAGCCTGGAGGTTAAACTATTCTTTCACTCAAAGGTATTTTTCCTAATTGACACTATTGAGCATGAGTATTAAATAGTGTAAGCAGAAAATACTGGTCTGAATTATCTCAGCATGAGGTGGATTACATTTGATGCTGGGATTTAGTTTGGTTTCATGAACTCTTAGTACATTGTACTATCCTGTGTAGCGTAATGAGTAGAGCACGGCACTGGTATCACCAGATTTAGGGGTTCGATACCCTCTGGTACAGTCCATCCATACAAAAAATGTACTACCCTCTCATGGTCCTGTAAGACACTTTGGATAAAAATGGTACTGAGAGACACGGCAGTTAAACAATTCATTCGTCCTTGCCAGGCACTTTCCTAGAGA
This sequence comes from Centroberyx gerrardi, assembly GCF_048128805.1. NCBI lineage: Eukaryota > Metazoa > Chordata > Actinopteri > Beryciformes > Berycidae > Centroberyx > Centroberyx gerrardi. Next base: position 19,777,857 of record NC_136014.1, read on the forward strand.
CTCCCAAACAGAAGTTATTTTGGGTCACTTGGTGTTGATTTTTGGTTCCCTTGGTTTACACAAAGTCTCTCTCAAGGGAAACGGGTTGACTCAAGGCATCGGAGCTGCTGGGTCAGGACAGAGTGTTTTAGAGGTAGTTACACTGTCAACACAGAGTGCAGGTAGTTTCCTTTTGGGCATGAAATGGAGGCTACAGTTCCACTTGTTTCAATGCAACTTATATCATCCAGTCATACAAGGACACACCAAGTGAAGGGTCTGGATGTGAAGAAATTGGATTTTGCTCAAATAGCTATCGGATTGCCAATACCAGATATTGAAGTGTTCAGGCTCACATGAAGATTGTGATTGGAAAAAAGTAATGAAGACACTTTAAATAGCCTAAAGCCACAGGAGATGCAGCCATTTTTAAGATGAGATAAGATTAAAGATAAGACTGCACTTTATTGATCCCCTGGGGGAAATTCAGGAAAGGCAAAGTGTTTACAGTGATGTGACTTCACAAATTTTCTTATTAGAATCAAATCACAAAAAATCCTGTCAAAATGACGTGCAACCACAACTTTATTGTAAACTGGCCACAGTGGCTGCTCCATCCTATAATTCACCAGCACTTTTCGCTAGCTAGCTACATTTTTAGAATAAGACCTCCACATGTTGGGCGATTACTTGCCAAAGTGGCTGGTAGGTAAACTTCCCAGCCAAAATGTATCAGCGTTCGGCTGGTGGTAATCTTCCTCCAAGTCTGGGATTTACTGTGAGCTCCCTAAGTGTTTGAACAGCACCACAGGATTTGATGGTTTGGCTGTACAACAAAGGGCAGTTCTTTACTTGCTCATCCTAAAAATATAACTGATAATCTGGCTGCACATTAACTGGGACTGTATTAACATGGACAACACAGAAGGCTACGGCCCAGTGTGTAGTGGGCAGCGTGATTCAGGATCAAAACTGAGAAGACTGTACTTTTCTGTTTCATCATGTTCCAGGTTCCATGTTTTATCAGCTTTAAAGTGCACTTTACAAGTGTAGCAGCACGCTGAACAGCAGCATCAACTCAACAAAGGCAAAATAATAAAAGAAACGGAGAGAAAGAGATGCAGAGAGGTGCAAAAGAGAGAGAGAGAGATGGATAAGTATAATGGGCTAAGGAGGTAGGAGTATGGAGGAGCTGGTGGGTTTGTGGGCAGGATCTCAATATGCAAATTGGATGAGAATGTCACATTGTGAATCACAGACTTCTATCTGTTACTAGAATTTACTGTTTTATCTTGAACAGATCTAGGCTATGTAGTGTCAGTGTTTTTATAGCCTGACCTAAAATTATGATATGATAAATCAATTCCAGAATGATTCATTTACAATCTAATGATGATTGATTTGGCCTTTGAAGAAGGAAGTCCACAAAGAACGCTACAGTATCATTGTAAGATTAAAAAGACATTATTTTCATGGCAGAACCAGCAGGCTGTTTTGAAAAGCCAAAATGTTTTCACTTCTGATGGTTTCATGAGGACATTCTGAGTTTTAGATGAATTCAATTAAAAGGACCTTTTACTGTGTCATTCATATAGCAAACCCTTTCTTATAAAGCAATGGAGAAAAATGACAGTTATAATAATGATGATAATGACAATAAGCTTTACTTATATAGCACTTAAGAGTTGATCTAAAAGTGCTTCACCAGAAGACATAAAAACAAGAACTGTGAAATGCGTAATGAAGAGATAAAATAAGAAGCAAAAGCGAAAGAAATACAAGAGGATAAAGAGGATGCAGATAAAGAGAAGAGGATAAAGGCTACTTAGCTTATAAGAAATCAGAAAAGAAAACATAAACAACACAACATTAAAACTGAACAGGATCAAGAACAATGACATAAAAGCAAGTCTATAAAAGTGTGTTTTAAGAAGAAGATTTAAAAGATGATACTGGCTTACCAAGCCCAACTGAAGTGCTTTCATTGTAAAACTGTCTGAGACATCTGTGTGCCGAGATACAGGACAGGAAATTAATGTTTCTCTTCTTTTTATTGCTTTTTCAGCAGGCTTTTGTTTATTTTTTTATTTTGTTTCTTTGCTCAACCTGATAGCACTACCGTCTGAAGACACTCTAACAGTCACCTGTGTGAGAGGAAGCAAACTCAAACCAGATCCCACACATTTCAGGTCAGGTTCAGCTGGCTTGGAGCTTTCAGTGTAGAGAGAAAATGCAGCAACATTTCCTGTTAAATTTTATATTAATTGGCATGTGTGCTCCTCCTATTTATTTTGCTAGATATTGTGATTAGGCCTAGTCTTGATTTGAGGAATAAGTAATTCTGCACTGTTGTCATCTCATATCAGCATCTTGACTATATTTGACTACAGCGGATGTTCTAGTTGACATGAAATATTTAGTGCAGATAGATTATATACTGTTGCAATATTCTAAGAATATTTATTAATTGTGGAAACTAAAATTGGCGTATATATATACAGTTATACACGTTTAGCTGTGCAGCGCGAAGAGGAACTCAAAACTGTTCCCACACGTTTCAGGTCCAGTTCAGCAGGCTTGGGGTTTTCAGTGTAGAGAGAGTCAGCAGATGCATTTCCTGTTCAACTTGGTATCGATCGGTGAATGAAAGGTTTGCCTACAGAAGTCTGAATCCTGACATTTTCTAGACTGTTTTGTTGTTCTTTTGAAGGCTGTGTGCAATAATGTTACGGCAATATTGAAGGCTGGGTGCTCGAGGCAATTTTCTGAGCGAGGCTATGCTTTTGTGCTCTGTATATTGCACTGATATACTGTTGTGCTTAGGTGTATGTATGTGGGTGGATGTGTGTGTGTGTGTGTGTATGTATGTGGGTGGATGTGTGTGTGTGTGAGAGAGAGAAAGAGAGATGTAAGGGAGGGTGTGTCTGGTAGGGGGGTTTTGATGGCGTGATGAGAGAGGAAGTTAGTGTGACTTGTTAGAAGCGGTGTTATGTATTTTCACATCCCATGTTTATGTCTGTGGTTTTATGCGCACTGTAACCACAAGAATTTCCCTGAGCGGGATAATAAGCACACCTTGACGTTAAAGTTGACTGTCACGTGTGCTGCTGAGTCATAAGTTGCTGTACAAGAAATGCTGTACTGTTTCTTCCCCCAGTTTCAAATGTAGGACAAGCAAATGACATCAGTTCGCCTGATGGGGTGATGAATAGGCCACTCCATTTTTATATAGTGTGTTTTTTGTTTGGCCGTGTTTGTAGGTTTTTTGTTTACTGTCATGCCTTAGTGCGGTCAATGAGGCTGTGGTAGGGATTATTAACCCTTTTATACCTCTGCCCTGAACGCAGTTTAGAGGTGCACCAATTCCAGTTTTCCAGAACAGATACGAGTCCCTAGTACTTTTTTTAAGTAGATTGGCCAATACAAGTATCGATCCGTATATGAGTATCGATCCATTTACTGGTCAATTTACAGTTATTCATGATGCCTCGTATTGGCCTGTTATAAAACAATGAAAGAAACAAATGCATCAATTGCATTTATTTATTAATTTGAGCAAATTATGTACCAATCTCTGTATAGCAGTGTTCAATCAAATAAAAAACAATGATAAATGATAAAAATATAAAAATGTTAGGCTCTTTAATATGCACAGTGCTAAAACTTTTCCTGTTCATATTACATCTGTCATATTACAGTGTAGCAAATGCAAGGCTGCGGAGACGAAGACATGATGGCAAAAAAGTTCTAGAAATAACTCGGCCAGTCATTTAATTTCATTTGATTTTCCTTAAATTCATAAATTTAATGAATTAAATGAGATGAAAATGACCAGGGTTAGCCTATAACATGAATAAGATGGGGGGGGGGGGGGGGGGATTCCTCATGAATGCCACTTGTTTTCACTCAACACTGAAATAAATGAGTCTTGATGGTTAGCGATGTCCCCATCCCCCCAACATCCCAACCGCCCCCCGGCTCATTGGACTGTTATGAATCCATCATCCATCCATCGGCTGTTGCCATGCAGAGTAGAGGAGGCAAAGATGTCCCGAGAGTTGTGACACACACACACACACACACACACACACACACACACACACACACACACACACACACACACACACACACACAGTCATTTACTCATGGGGGGGTTGCAGCCTTCCAGCCCATTGAACCTCCATTGAGGGCTAACCCCTTGTTGAACCCTTAGAGGGTGTCTGCTGAAGGCAGATCGTACTGAGCCAGATGTGTCTCTTACTTTCCCTCTTTCCCTCCCTCGCTCCCTCACTCTCTCCCTCCATCCTTTGCTTTTCACACCACAGTAGAGGACAGGCTTTTGCCATAAACTACAGCACACGTACGCTCACCACATAAAGACACACACACGCACACAATCGCTCTCTCTCTGTCTTACTGGGGCATACATGGTTGGTCTACATACATTGAAGTGTGTACAGCGCACACACACACACACAAACATGAGCCAAAGGTGGTGTCACATGGGACTTCTGCAGCGTCTCTCTCCCTCTCTCGCTCCCATACAAACTCACCCCACCAACTCCCCTTGCGTGACCTGGAGCCATGTTGGAGCTATGCATTTTCCAGTGCTGGAGATGATGCTCATTCAACTAAATAATTGATTTGCAGGTTAAATCCTGGATGTCTGTGAACATCAACAGCTGTCACGCTATCCATGGTTTGTGTAAAGGCGTCCTGCCAGTTTTATGGAGGATGTAATGCAGCAGCAACAGCTGATTTTGACTCTGAATGGATATAATGTATATAGAACACATACTTACCCAGCAAATGTAGGCATTAACATGTTTTAAAATAACAACGCAAATGTGTGTTGTCCTGAAGTAGATACACAGAGATGTTGAAAATATCCTAGTATGAATTTGATATCATCAAGCTTGATTATTGAGATGTGTCACCTATTGTGGCTCATATGTAACGCCATTTTTTTGGTCCAAAGCGCCATACAGTACTGTGAATGCATGTATTTTAAGCATGCACCATGGCCCCAGTGGGATTTGAACCTCTAACCTTGGCAGTGATAGTGTCATGCTGTACCCATTGAACTATGCAGGACCTTATGTTATCCTCTAACCCCCCACACCAAAGGATGCATATCATAGCCCAGGCTAAATTTAAATCGGGACTAATTCCGATTGTGGATACTGAAGCGCAGCATTCGGTAAACAACGGGTCTTGATCCAAAATGGGTCATGGCCTGTTTCTGTCATGTCCCCTCAGGACAAGAATATGCTTTGATTGAGTGCGAGGGAGAGACTGAAATGCTACAGTATGGGTCCTGGGCTGTAAAAGTTGAAGAACCCTTGTTGTGTCGTATGGCAGCCTTTTCAAGAGAGCGTTGTTTTTCCAGTCGAGTGCGACGGCCTTGACTCGGTGTTTTCTTGGTAGCTGGTAGCTGTCTTAGTGCAGTGGGACCTTGTTAGGACAAAGACACTTCTTCCACTGTCTGTCGGCCTTGACAAGTGTCTCTCTAGTCTGACTGGGCTTGTATCTTTGTATCTCTCTACTCATCACTGCATGTGAAAATACAGAGGATGCAACTTCAGCAAGTTTTTCCTGTTTCATTGCTTGATAGATTTCCATAGTGAAAATAGACTGGAAAAACTTGCTAAAGTCGCCTGAACTCCATACTGTGCTTCCTTACTGAGTATCTGGATGGAGAGGTCACCCTGAACCCTTAAGTCTTTCTTTGTCAGCAAGAAAGCCACAATTCAAACAGCTGTGTTGAACAAATGTTTAGATTTTTATATGCGCTCATTCATAAAATGAAAACTTGAATATAGTCATTATTAATGGGCAAATGCGGACCATATAAACACACTCGCCAGATAAGAGCGGCTCCTGAATGTTCACTGTTCTGGTCCATTTGACAGAGTGAACTCTGGGATCTGGAGTCTTTTGTCTTCTTGTGTAAACTTTAGCTACAGACCATTGGGCTGAGACACTCACTGGCCCCTGTCACAGTCAAGTTGTGTGTGAGAGATGTGTTTGTATGTCATACACATTAACGCACCCCACACAGACCTACATATTTCAGCTTGTCAGTCACAACAGTGGAAGACTTTGTTCTCTTCTTACTTATGAGTCACATTTGAATACATTCCTCAGGCAACATGAAGTGAAAGTGTGTTTCTGCACTGTTCAGTCCCACTTTCCTGTCTTCAGTCACAGTTTATTCCCTTCAGCAATGTGGAGGCACAGGCACAATAACGAGGCACTCTTTTCTGTAGGATTTTTTGGTTTTGTTTGGATGCACAACTCCCCTTCTTTTCTAGCGGAGATATCTCTCTCTCTCTGATTTCCCCCTGTATTATTTCCGGTGTTTTCTTGTTTTCTTCATCACATCCCTGCAAGCTGTCATTTTCAGTCTCTACCCAGTAAGTTTGGCAGCCTCCCTGTCAGGCATTCAACCAAAAGTGACAGCAGCTCTCATCACGCACCTTCCCCTTTTCTTAACAGTCAGCCATTGATGAACAAAGTGTCTAAGTGTGTGTGTGTGTGTGTGTGTCCCCGCTGGGTTTCCACTCTGTCATATACATGTGCTTCCCCTGTTTTAATGGACACCCCGGCTGTCACCATGGAAACGGATAGCGCCTAGACAGAGCCCTGCAGGCAGCGTGTGTGGGTGTACGTGAGAGAGAGAGAGAGAGAGAGAGAGTTTGTGTGTGTGTGTGTGTGTGATAGACAGAGAGAGAGAGACAGGGTTGCTACAGTATGTGAGTGTTATATGTTGCTATATGTGAGTGTTTCTCTATATCTGTGTGTGTGTGTACAGAGGAAAATGCCCCAGGTTGTGTCAGTAGCTTCCTGTCTATAATTCATGAGCACACTCAGCTGACTTTAGAGTCAAAGGGTCAGACGGAACAAACATTGTACTGCCAGGTTTTGTTTTATTTTTCATTACTCTTGTTTGTATTGAGCATTGGTAGCCTAGAGGTTAGAGAAGCGGGATTGTGACTGAAAGGTTGGCGTTTTGAATTCCAGACCGGCTGAGAAAATCTGGGTGGGGAAGGTGAATGAGAAACACTCTGGTCTCCATCAGCAGCTACCATCAGGCACTATGCTCTGCTCAGTGGGAAACAAGCATGCGTGCTTAGTCAATTTCCCTGGATAATTAAAAGGTTAAAAGAAATGTATGTTTTTATTGATTTGGAGAGATTTAAGGCAAGATAGCACCATCACAATATCAGTTTTTCATATTTTAATATTTGCACTGTTTGCATTCTTTTAGGCAATTAGGCTAATTGTTTTGTTTGACTTGTTTTAAAACAAGGTGTCATGCACAAGCTTTTTGTCTTAGACCTGTCCTATGTAATGCATCGCTGTCTTATAATATGTCTTATTACTAGTTCTTTTTTTTTTTTTTTAACTTACATGAATACTGGCAAAATAATATACATGAATACCTAAATAGTTTGCATTGATAAAGTTGAAATGACAAATGGTTGGGGAAAGTGACAAACTTTAAACCATTATCACTCTACCTTGAGCCTTTTTTGGTCCATCAACAACACACACACACACACACCCCTACACCCACACACAACCTGGATGAGAGTGCTGCATCTGATCAATATCTGACATTGATTTTCTAAATCACTCCCCTCTCAAATTTCTTTCCAAAGACCAATCCCAGGTCTTTATCAGTTGGCCAGCCCAGCATGGCTCATCAAAATACTCATAAAATGCTCATCAGCATTTTATTTTCCAAAATGGATGTGTAGCATTTTGAAAAATAACTCTTCCAGTGGTCAAATGCATCACTGCACTTAACAATAGATTTTTAGGGTAAATTTGACCTGACCACAGTTATGTTGTTTAATGAGCCACCATGGGACATAATGGGGCCCGTATTATGTGTGTTGTTGCTGTGGGGTCACTGGAAAATTCCACTCTGGATTGGTGTCTCCTGAAAAACATGTTTATTTTCTAGGACTCTGCAGCATCTCTCTGTCTCTCTCTCTCTCTCTCTCTCTCTCTCTCTCTCTCTCTCTCTCTCTCTCTCTCTCTCTCTCTCTCTCTCTCTCTCTCTCTCTCTCTCTCTGGCTCCACCACCTGCTGGGGTGATTGACAGATTTACTGACTGGCTGACTAGCAAACTGACTGATCTACTGACCCGTTGGCTGAGTGTTTGGCTAGCTTACTGAATGGCTGGCTGTGGCTGGTTTGGTGTTTGGCTGACTTACTGGCAGATTTGGTGGCTGGTTAACAGGCTAACTGATTGACAGGCTGGCTGGATGACTGAATGTCTTTCTGGCTAGGTAATGGCTATGCTTCTTTCTGTTATCTATATGACTGCTGGCTGGCTGGTTTTATAATTGACTGCCTGGCTAATTTAATTAATTCAATTCAATATCTTTGTTTAACAGGCTGGCTAACAGAGAAAATCCAGCAATGTTCCACCAAGAGAGGAAGCAGAGGAGTGAGAGGGAGAGAGGGAGGAAGGGAAGAGGGAGGAGAGAAAAAGGAAGGAGAGCAGGAAGGAATAAGTGAATAAATAAGTTAGAAAGTAGGGAAGTGGAGAGAGTGAGAGAGAGGGAAGTTGGATGTTTGGCAAGTGAAACGTGTGTAACGATGAAGTGTCTGTTATCATCAGCGCTCAGTCTGTGCTGCCCACATGGCGTTTTGGCAAATGTGTGTGTGTTTGCCTGCAGACGTGTGTGTGTGTCTGAGGGCTCCAGAAGGGACACAGGAAGTGTGCGTGTGTGTGTGTGTGTGTGTGTGTGTGTGTGTCCAAACCTAGCGTGATGTGGAGGTGAAGTCCACTCATGTGTCAGACCACGGGGAGCCGCCACACACACCACCATGCCCTTATAAGGACAGTATCTAGTATCTTGTGTCCCTGTGGGGCCTCCATCCATCCATCCATCCATCCATCCATCCATCCATCCTCAGCATCCTTCCTCTTTTCCCTCACTCTGTTGCCATGCAGGTTGCCCAGAGGAGAGGTGGGGGTAAGGGAAGAGGGGTGAGGACTATTTGCTGTGACAGATGGGAGCCAAGGAAGAAGTATAGTGTGTGTGTGTGTGTGTGTGTGTGTGCGTGCATGTGTGTCTTCTCTCACATGATGGAGATGAGTTTGTGTAACAGGAGAGAGGCAAGAGCAGCAAGCTGTCATTAAGTACTGATTGGTATGTATGAAAGAAAACGTTACAGGATACGTGCTTCTGCCTCTGTGTGTGTGTGTGTGTGTGTGTGTGTGTGTGTACAGTAAATACTTGCCACGTGTGTGTGTGTGTGTGGTAGAATGAGTACAGTACCTTGTCTGCATGTGTATGTGGGTGCGTCTATAACAGTCTGTGTGTGTACAACAAGATGCTTTGTGGACTATTCTACTGCATCATTTCCCCTTGGTACAACATTATCAATTTTCAATGCACAAACGTTTCTAGGAGTTAATAATGGTCAAACACCAATATTGATCCCCTATTCTGGGGATCGGTAGTCACCACACCGCTCACTTTTATCCAACGGTGTAAAAATCATTCTGTTTGTTTGATTTCAAATTGAGCGATCCACCATTTGTGGGGGAAAACACTGACAGCTACTCTTACTAAATGACAAATGATAAAGTAGTGAGATGTTTTTAAAGGATATTGTCCAACTTAATTTCTTGGTTGACAAAATTCTAACTTTTATAGACCTCCTATATTTAAAAGATATTGAATGATGACCCTCAGGTAATCTTTTCATTTTTACAAATTTGATGTTATACCACTTTGGAATGAGAAACCTACAATTATCGATATTGATCCCCAGGGCTAGCTGACGTTTGGGGTCGACTGCTCCCTGCTACATCTAACGAGGCGCTTCAGCTGAACAATGAAAATGTTATCCCAAAGTGAAATATTGCTGGAAGTGGGTAAAACATGTCGCTTTGGATGTGTCCTGCCTTCATTTGTGACAGAACGTGACAGTACCATCCAATTTTTTTTTTCTTCTCCTAGCCCTGGAGGACATTAGAGTGCATCCTAGTGACCATTAGCAGCCGCAGCGTGTCACAGGACATTTAATACTCCAGTGAACATGCAACAGACAGAGGTTTAATCAGCTTTGTTTTGAATAGAACGGACCCGGGTGTAGGTTTCATTGTTGAATAATTCAGCGGTGTGTCTTCTTTTTTTTGTGTTGGGATGGGAGGGGGGTGGGGGTTGTATTTGTTTTCTGCGTGCTTGTGTGTGTCAAGAGAAAAGGGGAAGTTGGCTAATGTGAAAGTTGATACTGTACCTGTCCGACATGTGTTAGATGGAGGCAAACGCACACCCACACACACACACACATTTGTAACACATGCCTCTGTGGTTGTTATTCTTTCCGATGTCCTTTTGCACTTAAACCATTGTGATTTTAACAAAGTCTTCATCGCCCCCCTCTCTCTCGTTTGTGTGCTTTCAGAAACAAAGACAAAGCGGATGATATAGACGGCAACCCAGGGTCCTCCACCAGAGAAGGTACATGATGTGCACACACACGCACGCACGCACACACGCAGCACAAACACTCATTAGAGCTAGTTTAGTCATGCCTGAGAGAGATGAGACCACACTCCACGCTGCCACTGAGGCGGATCAGCCCGGCAACAATGCTGCGGTGTGGATGATTACAGCGGGGATTAGCCTGCACTTGTTGTGTTAAGCCCAAGACTTTCTCCCTCAGAGGCTGCAGAGCTGTACTACATGTCCTCAGGGCTATTAAAGGGGAATACCACTCAATTTAGCAATTCATATATATGGTGTTCCTGGCATCTAGGAGGTGGGGAGTCCCAAATGTTTTCATGTCAAGGACCCCCAAAAAGATGTGCATTATTCCACGGACCCCAATTTGATAAATGTTTGCCCTAATGAACCCCATCTGAGAAGACTGTTAGACTAGGGTTGCAACGATTATGTTTATTATGGATTATTTTTTAGATTAATCAATTAATAATTTAGTCAATAAAATGTCGAAAACAATGACAAATAACTATCACAAGTTACCAGAGCCCAAATTATTGTCTTAAAATTGCTTATTTAGTCTGACCAGCAGCCAAAACACCACAAAGTATTAATTCTATGTTGATATGAAATGGAGAAAAACGAGCAAATCTTAGTATTTGTGAAGCTGTAACCAGCAAATGTATTTTTTCTTGATAAATGACTTAAACAAATGATTATCAAAATTATAATCTATTAATTTTCTGTCGATCAATTAATCAGCTCATCGTTTCAGCACTATGTTAGACGCCATCTGACAGAACTGTCTATACTGTAGGTGGGGTGATAACCACACTGGGGGGGGGGGGGGGGGGACAAAGGTCAAAATAGTAATGCTATACATACTCTATTTGCGCCTGTTGTCTAGTGAATGCAGCGGTTGTTCAGTACGATCAAATCAATATTTCCGAGCATGGAACAACTCTCCCCCAAAGCCAGAAATTAGAAGCGAGACCTGATCTGTAGATGTCATCAAGATGTAAAATCTTGTGCTGCTGGCGTAGAAAATGAATTGAGAAAGATTGAAAAACAGCAACTGTGGATATTTTCTATGGGTCAGGACATGAACTGACAACAAGACCATAAAGCAGCTTCCCATTCAGTCTCTCAGGAACAACTGTAGATTTTACACCATAGTTTGACTCTTAGTTCTCTGGTTTATGCCTTTGGAAGAAAAATGTCCATGCTCACAAATATTGTACTGTAATTTCAGTTAAAGTAATAAAGGGAAACGGGTCTTGGGCCTGATTCAAATTATCCTGTACTGTGGCATTTGCTCCGCAGCATAGTTCCTCTGTTGTTGGCTATCAGTAGACAGCACAATACTTTGATGTTAGATGTAAAACTCGGCATCTCATAACCTACTAGTCACAAGCAGATGTTTCCACTTACCATATAAAAGACAAATATGTAAATCATTATTACCACAATGGGAATATGAGCTGAACATGTATACACTCACAGTACTGCTTTGGATCAAAGTGTACACCAAATATGTTATCTCATCTAATCCTAGTTATGGAGTGTTGTTTGACAACATTATTTCATGACAAGGAAACTATGATATACTGTTTGTGACTGTCTACTGTTATGAAATATGCATATGCCAAATTACACCCACCAGGCAAGAGATCATTTGGTTTGTCTGTTTGCTCAGAGCGCGCTCTCTCTCCCAACAGAGGTTGTTTCAAACTCCCAAAGAGCAAGAAAAGCCGTTTAAGCACTCCGCTCATTTGGGGCTTTAATTGCACAGAGCTTGCTTTAATTACAAAGCAGAAAAAGGCCTGTGAATGAAGCTACGTTTCCCAAGCACACTTTTTGAGACAAGAGGGAAGTTTTTAAACTGAGGTTGAAAGAGGACAGTGGGGCTGTTGGGTGAGTTTCTGTCAGTTTCTGTCACTGAGGACGACTCGTGGCAGGTCAATCATCTAGACTGACAAGAGGACTGACGGGGTAATATGATGTTCTGCAGCCACACAGGTATAGAGAGACTGTGAGGTTGGCTTCAACAGCATTTGGACATCTGTTTTTTAGTTAGTTTCAAAGCATCGTCCTTGCTCATTTGTGTTCCTGAATGTTTTTGTGTGATTAAGAGCAGGCCTCAATGTGGTTTCAGAAGTTATTTATTTTTATTTCAATAGAGCACCATTTTTTTTCAACCTGACCCAAGTTGGCACCTGTAAAGGGCATTAGGTAGGGAAGATACTGACTTTTCTCTCTTAACAGATTTGTGTATGTTTTAAAACATTTGTATTGCTAGTGCCAGTAGTTGCTCCCTCATCACGTTCTCCACAAAAATATGCCCGTGTAGGGTACATGTGTAATTACCCTAGAATAATTTAACGATAAATAAATAGGAAAGAGGAAGAGTAAAATCTCCAGATTTTCAGGTTAGGCCAGATAGAGAACTGGTTGAGAAAGAGGAACTAAGTGTGTGAATTTGCCAGCGTAATGTCTGTGTGACAAACAAGGTCTTCCCAAGACAGTGTGGTTTGTGGTCCTGTGAAACTCAGTGGATATAGCCTGGCCAGAGTTATGGGTTTGATTCCCAACAGGGACACACATAGAAAATATCTGCATTCATGGTACTGTAAGGCAGTTTGTGTAAAAGCATTTATAGTATTCAAGGGCTTACTATCCTCACAAATGTTCTGTTTATGCAGATATTTGTCAACAGGATTTGAAAGATGGCATAAACATCACAAATCAGCCTTTAACAGGGATATGAGTGATTATCTGTAATATATTATGCATTGCACCGCCCTGTTTGAAAGGTGGAGGCAGGAGGAGACTTCATTACTCAGTGGAAAACCAAATAAAGGCTTCATTTAGCAGAAACATTACCAAGGCCCCTCCTTCATTGCTCACTCTTCACTGTCTGTAATGTCACTGGAAGGAGTGGAGATGCCAAAGAAATCTCCATGAACATTGTGGATTTTGCTATTGCCAGGGACAATAACACCTCCAAGGTTCCCTTACTTTTGGAAAAGAGAGAGAGAGAGCACACTAACAACTTTTATGGACTATAATAACTCACTGTACCCTTTAGATGATGATTTGCTTCACCGCATTAGCTGTTGGCCTGTATACACCGGTCTTTGCTCCAGCTACCCAGTATTGTTACTATGATAACCAACCAAACATGGCACATTGCCTCGAGTAAATATGCAGAAGAGGACATTGCCATCAAGGGATGTCTGGAGCACAGAGCTTGAATCGTTATACACGCATAGACAGTAGCATGTTTTACCCAGTTCGTATGAATTTTCAACAGTCCTGTCAGTCTCTCTTCATACTATTTACTTTGCTGCACTCTAAAACACTCGCTGACTCTCATGATGTCACCGTCCACTCCTCCTTTTTTACATCCTGCGCATTCCTCTGCGTATATATACTCTACTGTACTTTCAGTTTGTTTGGACTGGAGGCCTGCCTGTTGTTTTTTCATTTCCGCCTTAGCTTCTCGAGAGACAGGAAATAGTAGAGCAGGCTGCTGGAGCTGGTTTGTGTACCTCAGGGGAAAAACACGGAGTGGACTGTGTTGTCACAGGATGTCACTGGAGACTTGAGTTAGGGGTAGGATGCATGCACATTGGTTTACCTGCTTAGAATGAAAAATACTGGTCAGACTGTTGATAATTCTCACTCCACACGTGTTTCTACAACTCTGGGTAGTTGTGTGTGACACTGAACAGTCTTTGATTTTCCCTCTAGGATTTGCCTTGACTGCTACCCCAGCCCTATTAGAAACACCATTGTTATATTCTGTGCCTTACATACAGGATTATAGGGTGTGTAGCTTGCTAGTTGTGGTAGAAGTGTTTGGTAGTGGACGTTTTAAAGAGTGGGAGCGCTGAGAGGGGAATGGCATCACTTTTGTCAGCCCATTATTTTAGGGAAGGATTTGGATTTTTCCACTTTTTCTGCAATAACTCTTTGGATAGTTTGGAAAGTTTGTTGTTACATCGCCGAGACGTGACAGCAGTTTATTTATATGCCCATACACCCACCTCTGCTTGAAAGCAATAAATTCACACCCCTAGTAGATGAAGTAGGTTGTGGGAAAGTGGGTACAACAAAAAAGTAAATTGCAACAGTTCATCACAACATAACTTTTGGAATGCATTGAAAATTACAAACTGATGATATATAACAGTGTAAGAGTAGCCAAGGGTCTCTAATGAATGAAATTGCTAATTAAAATCGACTGTTACTGAACTATATCGGCCTACTTCTTAACGTTGGCTAGTCCAGGCCAGAATTTCTCAAACTCAGGGCTAGGAGACCAGTGACTGGGCTAGACTTTTATTAGTTTTGATTTCAGTGGACTTTTATTATCACATGGCCTAAATGCTCTGTCAGAAGTCTGTTTACCCTTCCAGGAAAAAAATGTTGGGGGGGGGGGGGGGGGCGGACACTGCCCTTGGATGTTGCTGAGAAGTCCTTGGGATAGTTGGGCTATTTGTTATACAACTGGCTGTCAGTTTTAATGGTAAGTGGCTACCTGAGGGCAGCAAAACTGTGTGGCTGGAGGTTAAGGCAAGTGAGATTGTTGAGAAACACTGGCCTGATGTATTTGTTATAGCCGCAGGTTAGGGTTAGTGTAGGAATAATGGAGCTGTACACTACTGCAGGACATGTACCAACATGACACCATTACTACTACAGTACTTTAATCCCTGTCAGTGAAATGTAATGTGAGTGAGCCATGGTCCAACACCGCCCCCTTCTGGTCAAATGTTTTATGTAATCAGCAGATTGATAGACACAGTAGGTCTATGATGTCTTTAGAATTGAACCTTTTCCTGTAGATATAATATGTAGGCTATTTTAATGTGGATTGCAGCTCACACATGAGAATGTCTGATGGGTGTAAAATGAGGAATCATGATCATCATGACTATCATGATTCAGAAATCAAAAGCGCTCTGGGGACTGTGCAGAGTGATGCAGTGTGATCATCATGTGCACACAGCAACACACTGTCTCTTTTGTGGTCACTTCAGACTGTGACCAAAGTTTGGGGAAGTTCGGTCTGTGTCTGTAAGGTGAAAAGAGCGTCTGGTTTCCCAGCACAGTATGAAGGATTTTCTTTTTTCAGTTTTTGCATAAAAAGAAAATTAATTAATTCAATCTTCGAATCTAAAGCTACGTGTTTTGGATTGATGTTTAGTATTGTTTGACCTTGTCTGAAACTTGACAACATACACATACACTTAGAGTTGTTCAGTGTTTAGATATGGGTTTTATTGCAAGAATAAAAATGAGGCCGTCCACAGTTTCAAAAATAACAGTTGTTTGCAAAAGTAAAACACCAAATCATAGAATATCTTTACAATCATTTACTTTATTTGGTACCTTTCTTAGAAAATAGTAAGTCTTGCAGGATCCATCTGCATTTTAATATTTTAATATAACTTTCAGATAACTGTTTTCCCCGCACAAAGTGAGTATAGCATCTGGAATGAAACGTTTGGACCCAACTAGGTTAGGCTATGCCCAGCACCGTCTCCATGACGTACTAAGAGGTTCTCCTCTTACCGTAATCATGGCCTCTTACCATGTAATGCTGAAGTCCTGCTGTTATTACAGAGTTTCAGTGACCACCCTCCATGCCTTAGGAGGCAGACTCTCCCCTGGAAATTGCTACTTACCTTCTGCCTGTTGCCTCTAATGAAATTTTTATAGAGCGTGGCTGCCGTTTAGGACTCAGTCGCCTCTTTTGCCACGTTTAACGAGGCCTAGATCTAAAAGAGCTGAGAAATTGGTTAAAAAAAACCTCCAGAAATTCTGGCCAGGGAGGATGGGAGAAGATTTTGCATTCTCAGCCTCTTTACTGACCAGGACACACACATGCACAAATACACACACACACACACACACACCATGCAGGCACATCAGTAAATCCCACACATGCAGACAAATGAACTGGACTTTTAACACATTTCATTTTGTCTTTTTGACTAAATCTCCACCATAAAAACACCAACATAGCATACTGACAAATGCATGCATACACATACACCTAGACATAAACAAACTCACTCACAATTAGAAATAAATTAACTTGTCTCCAGTGTAGTTTCACTTGTTTCATGAATTTCATGAAACAAGTGTCAGTATCATGAAATACAGCAGATCTACTCCCCTTGTAATCTGTTGATTCAAGAGGAAATTCAAGAAGATTCTTAAATTCTCTGTTTTGTTTTAGGAAACTTAAGAATTTAAAACTCAAGATACTAGACTAAATACTACATTGAATGAGTACTTGAAATTGACTTTTTTTTTTTACAATGCAGACACACTGAGACACCAAGCCATGTTTCGCCTGCTAATCTTCTGCTATTGCTATATTTGGGAATTTTAGAGGGTGTCAAAATTGAATTATATCGCAGTAATGCACACACACACACACACATACACACCAATAACATCCATAACAATTAAACCTGAACGGGCTGCAGTGTTAATGTCAATATGCTCTTTAAAGCTGATGAAATTCATCAGAAGAAATTGAAACAACCTCTGTTGGGTACGAGCGATATTTGGGTGATGAAGATGTTTTCAACTTGCTTTCAGTTATCACAAGTGTCCCTAGACCATTAATTAGACCATCTCTATGTTTTGTGTAAAAATGTATTCATGTCTTTTGTATATATGTTGTTTTTTTACCACTGTATTTTGACCATCAGGTTTGCTGGAATGGGTAACCTGCTAAAAGTCCTAACAAGGGAAATAGAGAACTATCCACACTTTTTCCTGGACTTTGAAAGTAAGTCTGGCGGAGGAGTGGAACAGAGGGAGAGAGATGGGAAGAGAGAGAGAGATGTGGAGAGGGGGGGGGGAGGGGAAAGGTGTAACCCCCTCAGCTGTTTCTTCTCTGTCAGCAGGTCTCTGCTCGCGATGACGAATCCACGAAGGAGTCTACTTATGCTCCTCTCTTTTCCCCCTCGCTTCCCCCCCCTCCTTTCGCTCCGTCGTGACCTCCTGCTCTTTCGGCTCTCAGATCTCCCATCTCTGTTCCAATAACTTATGGATGTTTTTTTTTTTTTAACACCACACACTTTTTTCTTCCTCTTTCTTTCTCTCTGTTTCTCTCTCTCTCTATCTCCTTCTCGCCTTTTTTCTCTCTTGCAGAAACCAAATGGGGAATCTGTTAAAAGTGCTCACTTGCACAGAGCTTGAACAGGGGCCAAACTTTTTCCTTGACTTTGAAAGTGAGCACAGCTTCTGCCTGTCCTTCTGCCTGCCCCCCCCCTCCTCTTCCCTTTTTTTTCTTGTCTTTAGCAGCTCTGTCCGGTCAAAGGTCATTCTATTCAGCTATTCAACAGTCAACCTTCCTCCTTTTGAATTTCTAATGCAGACTAATGGCTGTTTTTATAATCCATTATTGATTTGAGTGCGATTTTTGAAATTGGAATTTCAATCGCTCTAGCCTGGGTTGAATAAGAATGGAGCTGACCCTTGACCTTTGCTATCTGCTATTACTAACTCCTCTGCATGCCCCATTATGTGTACTAATAATAAAAGACTCCCTTGCTGTCATCTAACCAAATAGTTTGATATGTTACATAATGCATTTACTAACAAATTATAGATAAAGTCCTTTTTATATTTAACAAGATATTTTCTCTGCCACTGAACCTTGTTTCCCTTTCTGCAATGTTATGTATGGTCAGAATTATCAATTCATTATATAGTCATTATCAGTTCATTATATAAATATGCAATTAATACATTATATTCATCAGATGTAGAAAAGGTCTTCTGATGCCTGCCAGTTGTCATCCTCCAGCCTATATTCATTGTTAGAAAATATTAAATTCTAAATAAAATTTCTATACTTTCTTACTCTACTGCCTTATAATGTTCACATAATATAGACAAATTAGCTGGACTTT